>NW_026453432.1:0-35347 GCF_025200985.1 Drosophila gunungcola
CTCGGAATAACTGCGCAAAATTCTTGCCATCTATGATTCAATTCTGTGGGGATATTTTCATTCCAGCCCAACTCTTGCAACCAAATTTCTTCCATAAAGAATTTTGCGCGGACAATAAACGTGGACAGCCATTCGGCGGGGTCAAAAAGTTTCGCGATTTGGGAACCTCTCTCTTCGTATAAGTAGATTTAATCGAAACCAGCGGTGGAACAAAATAGCACTCGTCCGAGGTCGCATTCCACCGAACACCAAGTGTTTTGGCAGTGCTTTCGGAATTGATGTCGCGAAAATCATCGTGAAGTAGGTGCTCGTTAGAGATATCTTCGAGTATGCTCTTTTCATTAGCTGTCCAATTTCTCAACGAGAATCCGGCGAGGTTTCGGACGTATGTGCAGTGGTCTGGGGTGAGTTTTTTTTTAAAGAGTAAAGGGGAAAATCCAAGCAGTTCCTCAGTGTATTTTATTAAATCAGGCAAGAAGCGAGGGAAGGCTAAGAAAACCGGAGGTCGGCGCAGGCGCAACCAGCATATCGAGCGCACATCAAACCGGAGCGCACATCAAACCGAAGCGCAACCGAGTTAAAAGTGGCAATTACGAGCATTGAGTTGTGTAAAAGTTGTGCTAAGCGGGCATACGGCCCTAACTTTAACTCTTGCGGCCGCTCGCACACCCACACCGAAATTGCACAAAGCAGATTAGATTAAAATTACCTATGAATTAAGTTCGATCGAGCGCAGCTGTAGTATCGCTTCCCCTCCAATTCGCGTAAGACGTCGGCGCGCGACATGCTCTAAGCAGAGGCAGATAAACATTGAATTGGCAAATTTGGGCCAAATAAAGCTAAAATAATACTCGGAAAGTTTGGCCGCGGAAACATCCCAAGAGGGAGAAGCTATGACCTAGCCCGGAAAAGTGGACTCCAGAAATTAAGTGATGATTTTTGTTTAGGTTAATTTAGTAGTTAATTAAGTTTTTTTGTTAGGTGTCAAATGTGGCAATGGCGGGGCGAATGTCGACCGAGAAAACCCCAAATTGTGGGAAAAAGTGCAGTGTGGTGTGATGTGGTGTGGCAAGTAAATTGATTTTTTTTGTTCTTTTTATTGTGTGCTTAAATTCTTAACCCCTTTAGCTCATCACATCCCGAGGAAAGCGCTTTTGTCGATGGATTGTATTAAATATTGGTGAGTGGAAAAATCCAATTTGAATTCTGTATCATGCAGAAAAATATATATTTAATCGTGTCCAAAAAGTAAAGTAAAAGAAAAAAAATGGAAATTATAATGTTTTAACCTCAAACACCGATAGAGAAGGAGCAGAAAGAAAAATACGTGAAATACAAAGCGCTCTAATGTAGGAGAAGAAAAAAAAACTCAATTTTGATTCCGACTCAATCGCACGAGATAATTGTTCTGCAGCCGTACCTTTTTTATTCGCTTTTAAATTAATTTCTATTTTACGCGGATTAAATTCCCCTTCCCATTGGCTTAAATTTTGATTTCATTAAGAAAAAGGATAGAATTATTATAAGTTAATTTTCGCATCTCTCACATTTAATATTTATATGCTCTAATATATGTATCACTAAGTTATATGTCGTATTTATACATGTCCCTAAGTAAATCTTTTATCATGTCTAGCGTTAAGAATGTTTTTAGCTATTAATAAACGTTTATAATGTTTTAAGAAAAAAAACGAATTTGGCCGCAGCTGGCGACATGCAGATGTAGGGTAGCGCTTAAGAAAAGGGGTCGCTCAGGCTATTGAGCAGTTGAATGGAGCGACCGAAGGAAGGGTGGGCTCGACTGGTCCTCCACAACATCTAAGGAGGCGAAAAGGGGAGTTCAGCAGCGTTAGGGTAATTTTCTTTTTTTTGCAGCAATAGTTATATGTGTGTTTCTATCTTTTCCGGTTCATTGTCGTTGCACGCGATTATTAACGTATCATTATTGATAGGCAAACGTGTGCGCAAGCAAGACCACCACAGCCTTAGCCGACGAGCCGCAAGCCGGACAACTATTCCGCGTGCGCTTGTGTTTCACTTTCAACATCTCGCCTGAAATAATTTGCAGTGTAGCTACCCGTTACATTTATAAATTATTAAATCCTAATAATAATGTTAATTCAATTGGCGCCCAAACGTGTTGGCCACATATGCATTTAAATGTGACTCACACACACATGTAATTTAGCTGTATAAATTTTAATAATCACGGAGTGGGCTATGACAAATTTGTTAGCTACTGGTGCTCCGATTATTAAAGAAATAGGTTTGATTTAACTCAGGTTTGCTCGGAAGTACAGGAAAACGGATAGCAAAGACAATTGTTAAAAATTGTCAAGCCGGCCACTACAGACAGCTGCTGAGTTAAAACAAGTCGACTTGTGTATACTCTACACAGTGCAGCCCGAGCTAGTGCAGATCAGTCGCATAGGACTAGCGAGTACAATTGCTTTTAGAAGCGATGTACTTGACCACGGATGATTAGCATGGCAGAGGCGCACAACAAATCACTAGTTGGACATAGGCTTTTAGCATTTCGCATAGGATTTACTGGGGCAAAATATTTTAGAAGATACTCTCAGGCCACGAATAACAGGTAAAGGCATATGCCCAACATTAGAGTAGTGAGTGCAAGTGTTTGTTGGCTGGAGATCAGACGGTGAAGGTTTTCGCATAGCAGCTGACCACGGCAAACACGTGTCGTTGTTGTTGTCGCTAATAAGCGATAAGCAGCACACTCAATTTTTTTTTCAATTCTCTTTTGCGCTGCTTGAAACCTTTTGTTTGCAATTAAGCGATTTATTCTGCAGGCATTTAGCTATGCTTGCTGGCCAGTATTTTGATATCGATTTTTGATTTGGTTTGCGTTGATTGTGCCTATTACATTTTCATATTTTAAACAATTTTTGTTATAATAGAATTCAATTATTATATTTAATTATCATTATTTATATTTATTCAAATTCATAAATAAGCAAACATTTTTATTTTCAAGTTAGAAGTTTGAACGGACAGTTCGATCGAACCTGTTGATATCATAAAATAATTTCGACAGCAAACTTTAAGATTGGAACTTGGATAAAAAGTATCTTTAGAAATATAAATTTGTAATTTTAAATTTTAATTTCAGGTATTTGAGGTTGTCTTCCATTGTTTTAAGTTTTTGTTCACGTTTAATTAGTGTTTGGTGCGGTTCACAGCAAGCTATATTTGTATTGGTATTGGCTGCTGGTATTGGTTTTGGCAGATTTATATTTTTTTGGGAAAATAAAGGTGTATTGAGGAGTCATGGACACCGAGGCTTCTGGGTCATCCAAATGCGTGCTCTGCGACAAAACCTTGACGGCAGACCAAGTAGGACGTGCAAAATGTGGACACGAGTTCCACAAGGAGTGCTTGGAAAACCAAGCTAAAGCCAAAAGAAATGGCCCACTTTGTAGGCCCAAGGGATAAGGCGCAAAGCCCAAAGTCCCTGGAAGCGCGGCTGGGAGACCGGCCACTAGTATCGCCGATGCGGAGGCGATCGGCAATATTGTGTCCCAACAGTTAAAAAGCCTGCAACATGACTTATTGTCGCAGCTGTCCGATCAGATGGCCCGCATAATTCAGGCCAATATAGCAACAGAGTTGCAAGCGTTGCCTAGACCGGTAGGATCTCTTCCTAACTCCAGAGTTCCTTCAGAAATCGGAGAAATCGAGATAGAGGCCAGGCCACTTTCAGCTTTTTCTAATTCCGATTTGACCATCCGTCCCGATAAAGTCGGACAAATAATCAGTAGCTGGAAATTGAGATTTAATGGGGGACAAGATGGTTTGAGTGTGGATAAATTCCTATATCGAGTTGAGGCATTAACAATTAATTAATTGGTAACAATTACCGAAAGGCCCGCGAATTTTATTGGCGTTTCCATAAAACTTCAGATAGTACCAGATGGGATTTGCTCACCGAGGCCTTGCGTAAACAGTTTCGGGATACGCGAACAGACGTCGACTTAAGAGAAGCTATTAGGGATAGAAAGCAAAAAGAGAGGGAGAATTTTGACACCTTCTATGATGCGATCGTGCAGATTACTGACTGCTTGGAAGTACCCATGCCAGAAAAAGATTTAATAGAAACGCTTCGTAGGAACTTAAGACCGGAAATCAGACACGAACTCTTAAACGTTAGCATAGATTCTGTTCAAAGGCTTCGAGATATCTGCCGACGTAGGGAAAGTTTCTTGGAAGATGTGAGGCGTAGCTATGGGTATCAGAAGGCAGTTCCATATCGCAAACAGGTATCTGAATTGGTACCAGAGTGTCTTTCGGATGATGCTTCGGAGTTTTCGGATTTAGATTTGGGGGCAGAAGTAGACGCAATTGCCTTGATATGCTGGAATTGTAGGACAGAGAGAAAAGGAAGATTTTTTGTTATGGCTGTGGCACCCCAAATACCTACAAACCATCGTGTATTAAATGCCAAAAAAACGGCAAGCAGAACACACGACCCCGACAACAGCCGTGTGTTCCTCGAAAGCCAGTCAATCACGATGTCAGCCAATAGTTTCTTTAAGCCCACCAAATACATATGAAAAGTCCGATTTAAATAATTGTCATGAAGATTCACCAACTTTCTGGCCACAACTTGTAGAAAGAAATACGTTACCAGCTTTAAAAACTGACTTGGCGAGATCAGACTCTCGAAACGCAAAAAGAATGAGCGATTTTTGACGGGCGGCGAAAAACATAAACGCCATAAGATACAAGAACCCAGATAGGCGTCCGTACGCGGAAGTTCGCCTGTTAGATAGAGTAGTACTCGGTCTTTTAGATACAGGAGCATCCATGAGTGCGATAGGTGGAAAGTTGGCCGAAATGGTCATAAAGCGAAGAATTCCGTTTAAGAGAGTAGCAACTACAGCAAAAACAGCTGATGGGCAAAAACAGGAAGTGGTAGGGCGTTTCAAAACAACAGTTCAGCATGAAGAAAAATAAGAGAAATAGAATTGTATATTATCCCTTCACTGAGCCAGGATTTGTATTTGGGAATTGACTTTTGGTCCGCATTTGATCTTTTGCCCTCCAATATGAGCATAGAGGAGTTGACTAGTGATGCTCACTTCTTGTCGGAGGCTCAGAAAGCAATTTGCAAGCAGTTATAAATCAATTTCCGTCCTTTTCTATCTCGGGTTTGGGAAGAACTAGTCTTCTTTCTCATTCGATTGATGTGGGAGAAGCAAAACCCGTAAAACAAAGACATTTTCCGGTTTCGCCAGCGGAAGAAAAGTTGCTGTACGCAGAAGTCGAACGCATGCTCAAGCTTGGGGTTATTGAAGAATCAGAAAGTCCTTGGTCTTCGCCAGTTGTTTTAGTTCAGAAGCCAGGAAAAGTGCGTCTGTGTCTGGATAGCCGAAAGGTAAATGCTGTAACGAAGAAAGATGCGTATCCTTTGCCCCAGATTGATGGGATTCTTAGTCGTCTTCCCAAAGCCAATTTCATTTCCAGCCTGGATCTTAAAGATGCCTATTAGCAGATCCCTTTAGATCCTCATTCGCGCGACAAAACGGCGTTTACAATTCCTGTTAAGCCATTATATCAATATAAAGTAATGCCTTTCGGGCTTTAAAATGCCTCGCAGACAATGACTAGGTTGATGGATAGAGTCATACCAGCTGAGCTGAGGAATGAAGTTTTTGTATATCTCGACGATTTGCTTATTGTATCCGATAGTTTTGATAGTCATCTAAAAGTGTTAAGTTCTGTGGCGAGTCGCATTCGCTCCGCTGGATTAACACTGAATGTAGAAAAGAGCAAATTTAGTATGAGAAGTGTCAAATATTTGGGCCACATAGTGGGAGAAGGAGTAGTGAGAACTGATCCGGATAAAATATCAGCTATGACAAATTTTCCTTTGCCAAGATCATTAAAAGCCATGAGAAGGTTTCTCGGTATGGTCGGCTGGTACCGAAAATTTATCAGCAATTTCGCATCTGTAGCAGCACCTCTAACGGATCTCTTGAAGCCCAGACAAAAATTTGCAATGACGCCAGAAGGCGAGCGAGCATTTGAAAAATTAAAAGAGATGCTTTGCTCTGCGCCAGTGCTACGCAGCCCAGATTTTAGTCAGCCTTTTTATATACACTGTGATGCTAGTAATACCGGTGTAGGTGGCGTGTTAGTACAAAAATCCTCTAGTGGCGAGGAGTGTCCAATAGCTTTCGTTTCAAAGAAGTTAAATAGAGCCCAAAAGTCATACACGGTAAGCGAAAAAGAGTGTCTAGCTGCCATTATATGTGTAAAGCGATTTAGAGCCTATGTTGAGGGTCACGAATTTACCATAATTACTGACCACGCGTCGCTTAAATGGTTAATGTCGCAGACGGATCTGCATTCTAGGCTTGCTAGGTGGGCATTGAAACTGCAAAGTTTTAATTTTAAGATCGAGCATCGCAGCGATAAGCTAAATGTAGTCCCGGATGCTTTATCTCGGGTTAATGAGGAGGAAATGGCTGCCATAGACGCCAGCCATGGTTTGCTCTTTGAATTAGGGTCTGCACAGTTTAAGGATCCCGAATACATTGAGTTAATCGAAAATATTAAAGCCAACTCTAGCAGGCTTCCTGATCTAAAAGAAGCCGATGGTTTTGTATATCGTAAAACGGAGCATACATCTGGGGAGCCGATGCATGATAGTTTCTGCTGGAAGTTATGGATCCCTAAGGGCTTGGTGGGCGAAGTTCTCAAAAATGCTCACGACGATCCCTTAGCTTCGCATGGAGGAGTTCACAAAACTTTGGAGAGGTTAAGAAGGTATTATTATTGGCCAAGACTAGTGAAGGATGTGAAGGAGTACATTCAAGCGTGTGATATCTGCAAGATGACTAAGCCGCCGAATTGTGCATTGAGACAGCCCATGGGAGTGGCTCCAGAGTCGGCAAGACCTTTTCAAAAACTTTATATAGATTTTTTAGGCCTGTATCCCCGATCGAGGAGTGGAAACATTGGGATATTTATCGTGCTGGACCATTACAGCAAATTCGTATTTCTGAAGGCTGTTAAGAAGCTCACAGCGGATGTGATAATGCAGCAGGAGCTCTTTCACACATTCGGCGTTCCAGAGATCATAATATCCGATAATGGATCTCAATTCAAGTCAGAAGCTTTCCAGAAGTTCCTGAGGGAGTACAAAGTATCTCATATTTTTACCGCTTTTCATTCAGCGCAAGCTAATGCGTCAGAGCGGGTTAATCGTTCGGTGATCTCGGCCATACGGTCGTATGTGCGAAGTGACCAAAAGGATTGGGACGAACAATTGAGCAGTATTTGTTGTGCACTTAGGTCAGCTGTTCACTCTAGTTTAGGGACGACCCCATACTGCATGGTTTTTGGGCAGCACTTCATCTCGTCCGGTGCTACATACTAGTTATTAAGAGCTCTAAGCTTGCTGGAGGATAGAACATTGGCATTTTCCAAAGAGGATTCTCTAGAACTTGTGCGCAGCAAAGCGTTAACGGTGATGCGAAACCAGTTCGAGAAGAATGAAAAGAGATATAATTTAAGGTCAAGAGAGGTATCTTTTAGCGAAGGTCAAGAAGTCTACCGAAGAAACTTTAAGCAAAGCAATTTCGCAGCTGGATACAATGCAAAGCTGGGCCCAGCTTTTGTAAAAGCAAGGATAAGGAAGAAGGTGGGTCAAGTTTGTTACGATCTGGAGGATCCACAAGGACGATATGTGGGTAGGTTCCATGCAAAGGATATTAAGCAGTAGGCTCGCAAGCGCGGGATTTATCATCCTTGGAGTGTCAAACCCCAAGTCTGCTTTTAATGGGAGGGTAATTTCTGTCGCGCTTGCTCTAAAAAGGGAAGAAAAATATTCGTTTATGGCTCCATCTAGGAATGGAATTTTAGGTATTATTAGCGCCATCTAGAGCTCGGCCGTAGAAGGTTCTGGCAGGGGTGAAAAGTCGAGCGGAGAGCAACAGTGGCATGTGTCAACTTTCCCTATAATCCACCATAGATTGCGTTGTAGGTTACCGCCAAGTTTCCGGCGTGGGGATCGGTCTTTCCCATTTTGGCAGCAGAAGTGTAAAGTTAAAAAGGTGCAACTCGTCTAAGAAAAAATAATCACGAGTGTAGAAATTCTAAAGCCAAGGGAAAATTTGGAATTTCCGGACGTATGTGCAGTGGTCTGGGGTGAGCTTTTTTTCAAAGAGTAAAGGGGAAAATCCAAGCAGTTCCTCAGTGTATTTTATTAAATCAGGCAAGAAGCGAGGGAAGGCTAAGAAAACCGGAGGTCGGCGCAGGCGCAACCAGCATATCGAGCGCACATCAAACCGGAGCGCACATCAAACCGAAGCGCAACCGAGTTAAAAGTGGCAATTACGGGCATTGAGTTGTGTAAAAGTTGTGCTAAGCGGGCATACGGCCCTAACTTTAACTCTTGCGGCCGCTCGCACACCCACACCGAAATTGCACAAAGCAGATTAGATTAAAATTACCTATGAATTAAGTTCGATCGAGCGCAGCTGTAGTATCGCTTCCCCTCCAATTCGCGTATGATGTCGGCGCGCGACATGCTCTAAGCAGAGGCAGATAAACATTGAATTGGCAAATTTGGGCCAAATAAAGCTAAAATAATACTCGGAAAGTTTGGCCGCGGAAACGTCCCAAGAGGGAGAAGCTATGACCTAGCCCGGAAAAGTGGACTCCAGAAATTAAGTGATGATTTTTGTTTAGGTTAATTTAGTAGTTAATTAAGTTTTTTTGTTAGGTGTCAAATGTGGCAATGTGGGAAAAAGTGCAGTGTGGTGTGATGTGGTGTGGCAACTTAATTGATTTTTTTTGTTCTTTTTATTGTGTGCTTAAATTCTTAACCCCTTTAGCTCATCACATCCTGAGGAAAGCGCTTTCGTCGATGGATTGTATTTAATATTGGTGAGTGGAAAAATCCAATTTGAATTCTGTATCATGCAGAAAAATATATATATAATCGTGTCCAAAAAGTAAAGTAAAAGAAAAAAAATGGAAATTATAATGTTTTAACCTCAAACACCGATAGAGAAGGAGCAGAAAGAAAAATACGTGAAATACAAAGCGCTCTAATGTAGGAGAAGAAAAAAAAACTCAATTTTGATTCCGACTCAATCGCACGAGATAATTGTTCTGCAGCCGTACCTTTTTTATTCGCTTTTAAATTAATTTCTATTTTACGCGGATTAAATTCCCCTTCCCATTGGCTTAAATTTTGATTTCATTAAGAAAAAGGATAGAATTATTATAAGTTAATTTTCGCATCTCTCACATTTAATATTTATATGCTCTAATATATGTATCACTAAGTTATATGTCGTATTTATACATGTCCCTAAGTAAATCTTTTATCATGTCTAGCGTTAAGAATGTTTTTAGCTATTAATAAACGTTTATAATGTTTTAAGAAAAAAACGAATTTGGCCGCAGCTGGCGACATGCAGATGTAGGGTAGCGCTTAAGAAAAGGGGTCGCTCAGGCTATTGAGCAGTTGGATGGAGCGACCGAAGGAAGGGTGGGCTCGACTGGACCTCCACAACATCTAAGGAGGCGAAAAGGGGAGTTCAGCAGCGTTAGGGTAATTTTCTTTTTTTTGGCAGCAATAGTTATATGTGTGTCTCTATCTTTTCCGGTTCATTGTCGTTGCACGCGATTATTAACGTAGCATTATTAATAGGCAAACGTGTGCGCAAGCAAGACCACCACAGCCTTAGCCGACGAGCCGCAAGCCGGACAAATATTCCGCGTGCGCTTGTGTTTCACTTTCAACATCTCGCCTGAAATAATTTGCAGTATAGCTACCCGTTACATTATTCCGGAATAAAATTGTTTGGAATGGCGTATGCTTGGGATCGACACAAATTTGACGTTACATTTTTGTAATGTCTGCACTGAACACGTAGTAGAAATAACTCCACTTCAAGATCTGAATGGTTATATCAGATTGTAGGACTAAATCAGCATGAAGAATGTCGTTCAAGCTTGTTCCATTTGCTGAAGGGCTAGAAGCATTAAATACCACGCGAAGTTAGGTGGTGGTACTCTCGGGTATGATCACAGCGTGGTGTGAAAGATAATAGTTTGGAGTATCATAAGTCTGGGGAACGGTTATCTGGGTCATGAAAGCTGCTACCCGATTTTGGGTTGATGTGGACTGTAAAATGTCGGCTCTGATTGCGAAATAGTTCTGCACACGGAGCGAATTTTCTAAACCGTTGGCGCCCTCTGTACCGCTGGATTTTTTGGGCTTTCAGAAAAACTAATTGCGGAAGTTGACCCACGGGAAATGGGGTTGCCTTTATGCAACAGTGTATGATGCCGAGCTCGGCATGTGCTAGTACACTCACGTAACTGGTGGCCCCTAGCGAAACAATTTAGGCAAAGCTGTTTTTTAGTAGAAATCTAGAGAAAACGCTGGCATAAGCGCACTGGATGACTCTCTTTTGAGCACAGATCGCAATTCTTTGGTTTTGTGATCACCTTGGCGTTAGAGTGATTGCTGTGGTCGTGTTCATTTCAACCCAGGACGGAATGTCGGACCTGGATGAAAGGGACTGCTCCCATAAGGACAGGGTCAGTTTTAGCAATCTACTGGCGCACAGGAATACCAGGAGACAATCCCTGTTCTCTGTGGAAATGTTGGAATGAGCCAGAGCTATCAAACACCCTTAGAATGTGCTCTGTAAGTCTTTCAGAGCCTGGCCAGAATCTGAATTTACGGAACCCAAATTAAAAAGGAGTTTGAGTTAGCTACTTACTAGCAGTCTCTTATTTTCGAAACGGTCTCGAAGCGCCTACCATGCTGAATCGAAACCCTCATTTGTAAGAGGGGACTTAGCTACGATTGCCTTAGCCTCGCAGCTAGTTTTAGCGTTGAGATGGAAAAGTTTTTCAACCAATGTCAACCTAGGATTGTTAACATAAAATGCTGTAAAAAGATCTCTAAATGTTTGCCATTTTAAATAGTTTGGCTTACAGACTTCGTATTCGTTCCCTACCCTGTCCCACAATGCCTTGATTTGGTTACGGCGAACTTGGCACGTGTGGAGCGTAAGATCTGAAGCCCCTGAAACGTTTATTCGGGCTTCAAATGTGCTCAGACGATCAGAAATCGAAATAAATTTGTCGCGTTTGGCCATCTTTAAGCTGAATCGTGTAACTTTTATCTGTGGAACTGCGGGAGAGTTTAAGGAGCTGTCGCTTTTTGCGTTGGAAATAAAAGATTTGGGTTCTTGTGTACCCTGAGACCGGCGAGGAGACGCTGATCGTGGTCGCTCTTAGCTTACCCGCGGAGCTGTCTTCAAATTTTTTTTATACCCTATGTTCACGCTAGGATAAGGATCAGGCTATTGTCCCTATTCGCCGCAAATATAGAAATAAAAGTTCTATTAAAACAATGGACTCGTATTGATATTGATGCTTAAATTATTTTAATATCAATTGGTAAATAAGCAGTAAATAAAAAACCTGAATTTATGGAATGGAACGAATTGCAATGGTTGGAACAAAACAAATAAGAAATATATCCAAAAAATATAAATTGTATTAATACCGGACAGTCCCGGTGATGTGCGATTTTCCAATGACTACTTAGTAGCTCGATGAGGAAAAATTAATAAATATTATTATTAAATACCACAGCACCTCATAATACTAAATACATTGATTGAGTGCGATTTTACGTCTGCGACCTGGTGAGGATCACCGACGCCCGGGGTAGATTACGAATACGCACCCAGGCCCGGTCGTGATCATTGAGCCCGGCCCGGCTTACGAATTTAGGCCCTTTTCAGTGAGTTCCTCCCAAAAGTCTCATATCCAGCTCCCGACCTGGAAACGATACGGAATAAACGGCACATTGAACTACTATGCCCTACACTCCCAAATCCCACTAGAAAAACCAGGTAGATCGACCTAGAACACTACGTACCCGACGTACTCGAACGACGAGACAAGACAAAGCAGTGCACAACAGGCCCTTCCGCAGCGCCAATCCCGCACGCCAACCAGTGCGACCCTCCAACGACGTCGACACCACTCAGCAATGCTCTGCCCTTCCGCAGCGTCGGTATCACTCAGCAAGCAGTCCTGTACTCGGCCCTTCAACAGCGCCGACATCAATTCAGCAAGCAGTGCTACTCACGGCCCTTCTGTAGCACCCACATCAACCCACTCGGCCCTTCCATAGCGCCGAGATAATTATAATTAGAAACGTAGCCCTAACCAACCGCATTATCAAATATATCCATACTCTGTAGCATTCGATTGGTGTTATTCCTTGGGGAAAGGGAGGTAAATTGATCTAAAGAGGAAATAAATTTCTGTCTCGAACCCTGGCCACGGCGAGCTATACCGCCTCCCGAAACAGGGCCGTTACAAAGTCATTTAAAAGATCACGTCAAGTAATGTACCACAGTTGTTAGAAAATTGTGTAGGTATTCACTGTTAATTATATTTAATCCGAGTGATTATAGTTGTTTAAGAGATGCGCTTCTTTCAATATGTTGCTGTTCATGTCTGTTCTGATGTTCATGTTTAGATGTAGAACATCTGTATAACGTATGAAATTACATGTAAAAATACCCTTTAAAGACATATGTTTGTTTGATACTTCTACAAAAAGAAACTCAATGAGGCTTTCCGCTGGATGTATACGAATGACTTGTCATTTAATTTATTTTGTACATATATTATAACACTTCCACCATGACTAGCACGATCAGAACAATACAACACATACCCATCCCAGGCAATAGACAGATACATAATAGCAAGTCCATACTCTGCGCATCTGTTCAGAACTTCGGTGATGTTCTGTTCGGTTTCTGTCGTTATTATTATGTCGTCAAAATATGGTATGGCTACTCCTTTGCATGTCAGGTCCCAGAAGATAGCATTCACGTGTAGTTGGAACACACTCGGCGAGTAGAAATTGAAATTGTCCATTGTGTGTCACCAAAGACGTGTATTAACGATTCTCTTCTTCAATGCCGACGTGATCTAATCCGTTTTTTAAATCAATCGTTTTTAAATTCTGACTTTATTCGCCTGTAATCGATGCACAGGCGATGAAATCCGTCACGTTTTTTAACTTAAACAACTGGGCTACTATATTCTGACTCTGATGTTACGATTATGCCTTCTTTTAGCCAGGTCGTGAGTGCATCGGCATATTGTCGTTCAGAATCAAACGCATATGAATGATTGTGGATTTTGTGCTTACCGGATCATAGTTTTGGACCATATTGTATACGACCTGTTTTGCTTTTGCGTTTAGTTTTCTGCTTGCATTTTCAGAATGTGTTGCTTTGATTGCTTTCGAAGTTCATCTCGATCGTCGTTAAAGACCTGAATCATTTTTTCTTCTAACATCTGCTGTATCTGGCTGATTTTTTTGGTTGTCTGCTCGCTATGAATATCGTGCGGCTATCTCAGAAGATGTATGTGTTCGTTCATACGTGACCACCCTATTGACCAGTGAAAACGCACAGAAAGATTAGAAGTATACAAGGATCTTTATTCGACTTGACCCTCGGCCTAGATGTGACAGTGTAGAAATATGTTCCGCCGTCGGTTCCTTCCCAGGTTACGACTGCTCCGGAGAGATGAATCCGTCGCCTGCTATGCTCGTGGTGCCTTCTGCTGCCTTTGGCTCGGCGGGTTAACAGGGCTTAGGGATGCGTCACCGTTCCCAGACTAGACGAACGCTTCCACCATACCCTCTCTGCCGCAGACCTTAGAAGTCGACGTATCTGCTGCTCGCACGGCGCTTGTCGTTCGTCGTCCTTGGTGTCCTCGTTGTCCTTGCTCTGCTTCCGGATATGTTGGGTGTCTCCGCTCCTTGCTGACGTAGCGCTCGCGATTCGGTAGGCTGCCGTTCTGGGACTCTAGCGGTGAACTGCTGACTCTCAAAGCATACGACTTCCGGGCCAGTCGCACCAGGACAATTCTTGCAGGACGATCAGAACAAACTGTTGAAATTCCTCTGACGTGATCGCAGATCCTTTGTCCGAAATGATGTAACTAGGATTGCCAAAGACTTTGTTTGCTTTTGTAGGCTTGATACTGCATCTTTTGTAGATATCGTTTTTGTCGGATAGAGCCAACAAAATTTTGTGAAATTTTTCGATTAATGCAAATATGTTCTAATACTGTTTGTGTGTAGACTCTTAAGGACCTAGATAATCGATGTGGGACGTTTGTAGCGGTTTTTCGTCTTTGTTGAATAGAAGAAGTTCGTCTTCTGACTTTCCCTGTTTTCTGTTGCTCACAATACAAGGTATACAGCAGCTTATACATTTCTGAATCTTCTCCTCTAAATTCGGAATTTAAAACTCATTGCCAAAGAGTTTCTTTTACCGAAAAGTGACGGTGCTCGTGGGCTTGCTTGATAATTACTCATTGCATACCCACAGGCGCAACTATGAGTTCGCAGATGTTGACGAATTTGTGCAAAACTCATGATTTTAGGAAGAAATTATTATAAGTCGTCTTCTCTGTAATTGCTTTGACCTGGTCGTCCTGAGCATGTGTGTACTGGATTCTGCTATGCATTGCTATCTCAGCGTGACGAATTAGGGTTCCAGCTCGGTGTTCGACGACATATTCGAGTTCTTTCAGCTGTAGAATCCAGAGAGCTGTTCGTGTGCATAAATCCTTCTCCTCTACAGTTTTTGAAAGGGCATTACAGACTGTAATGAGTAAGTAGACCCTGAAATTTTTTTCTACAACAACTAAGATTTCAAGCTCATAGCTCGTGAACTTTCTTTTCGCATCGGTCGTTTTCTTGCTCATGTAATAGACAGGATGCAATTGGTTATCGTCCGGATTTTTTTGTAACAAAACTGCGCCGAAACCGTCTATTAAGGCGTCCGTGTAACCTTCAGTCTCGTGTTGCTGTTAAAAAATTGTTAACTGGCTTTTGTGTATAAGAACCTTTAATTTGTTAATTGCCGCTGGCTGTTGGACTCCGATTTGAATTTTCGCATCCTGTTTGGTCTTGTCAGACAAGGGTTTGGCTAAATGCGAGAAATTATCAATAAACTTACGAAAATAACCCACAAAGGCAAGGAAACTCTATTGTTGATTCAGGTTGGTCGGAACTGGAAATGATGTCACAGCGTGCGTGTTGGTTGGAGACGGACTTATTTTTTGCTCTTCGACTATATAGCCCAACAAAACCGATTTTAGTTTTAAAAAAAAATGCAAACAAACGAAAATAACCCACTAAGCCAAGGAAACTCTGTAGCGGTTTCAGGTTAATCGGAACTGGAAATTATGTCACAGCGTGCGTTTTGAATAGAGACGGACTAATTTTTTGATTTTCGGCTATAAAACTCGACCCAAAAACTCAAGTTTAGTGTTAAAAAATGGAATTTTTTAAAATTAATTGCGACGGTCCACCGTCACAACAAATCTTAAAACATTAAAACCGTCGACCTTCAAGCGGTCCGCTCTCTCCGATGCTGCTGTTCCGGGATTCACGCGGTCGTACCAGGATCCGGGTAGCCGTGGTTCTCGAGCTTGTAGGAGAAAGGCCGGGCTATACCCGGTCGATTCCGAGACACTTGTGTTGATCGCGAGTGACAGTTCTGGTAGCGAACTGTCCCAGGTGTTCTGTCCATTCTCCATGTACTCGTTCGGATTCTCTCGTAGACAGTATGGAGCGGTGAATTGGGGTTCCACTCCCGTTACCTTGAGGAAGTCCTTGAACGCCTTGCTGGTTAACTGTGCACCGTTATCGTTAGCATCTTTCCGGCTTGTTGTCGCTGTTCTGACTTGTATTTCTGGCACGGGATACATTGACGTACGTGTCGTCGCACATCGCGCGTTATACTTCCCGCGGCGGTAATGTACGTCGTATTGATATTGCTGGAGTACTAGGGCCATCTGTCAATCCTTCTGGTTGGGTTTTCTAATTGGTCAAGCCATTTCAGGCCCGGTGCTCGGTGACTACGTCGAACCTATAGCATTCGAGGTAGCATCGCAATTTCCGTATTCCCCAGACAAATGCCAAACATTCTTTTTTTTGTGGCCGAGTAATCAACTCCGCGGCATCGAGTTTGCGGCTGACTTAGGCAATGACTTGTTCCCCCGAGTCCGTAGTAGCCCGCGTCAGTCTGAAGTGCCATCTTGACGGAGCACGGGTGCGTCTGTCAGACAACTTTTCAGGAGATCGAAGGCACTCTGTTGCTCCGTCTCCCACTTCCACCGTTGGTTTTTCCTGAGCAGGTTCGTCATGGGCTGGACCACTGACGCGAAGATGAGCACGAACGGCGGCTACCTTGTTCGGTTCGGTGTCAATGCCCTGGTCTCTGATCACATGTCCGAGGCAGGCCAGTTTCCTCTTGAAGAATGAGCACTTTTCCTGGTTGATGCGCAGGGTGGCTCTCCTCAATCGTTCAAAGACTTTGCGCAGATTGTCCATGTGATAGGCTGGCTCCGAAGACAATAATGTCATCGAGGTAGGCGAACGCGTATGGGTCGAGGTCTGGCCCGATCACGCTATCTAGAGCTCGCTGAAATGGGCTTCGCCCGGGTACCGTAAATGCGGTACATGCCCGGCTGTCCTTGGTCATGGGTATCTGCCAGTATTCGTTGCGCAGATCCAGGGTCGAAATGTATTTTGCGTTTCTCAGTCGCTCTAAGATGTGGGTAATACGCGGCAACGTATTATGTATGTCTGTCGTTTGTCTGTTTACGTAGTGGCTTCGTTGTTCTCTGTTAATAATCTGGTTTCGTTGTTCTCTATTGATATTCTGGTTTCGTTCTTCTCTGTTGATATTCTGGTTTCGTCGTTCTCTGTGTGGTTGCTCTCGTCGTTTTCCTAGCGTGTTGCTGCGTTATGCGTTTGAAGTGCTCTGTGCGGCTCTTCGGGCGCATTGGCATCCCTGTCATTCTGTGGTCCTATGTCATGATTGGCTATGCCTAACCCAGGTTCCTTTGATGGCGTGTTCGATGTCCTGAGCGTAGCTTTGTGGCTGAGTGGTCTTCGTGGTCGGGGTCGAGGTTGTGGTTCCGATTGATTGCCTTGGTTGCCGTGCTCCGGTTCGTTATCGGCTCATCTTTTCCGGGTCTTCGTCGAGACAGCGTGATTCTTGCCGTACAACATCGGAGAATGGTGCCGACGAAAGCGAGAAAATCCATCCTTAGGATTAAAGGTTAAGGCATGGCGGGCATTACTAAAAGGGGAACCTGAATTGCTTTCCGGGCGAGCGTCACGTCCGCCAGGTGTAACCTCGTTACTTCGACTCCAGACGTGTCAGCGAGATTATTCTAGAAGCTCCTCAATTCATGTCGGATGCTGTCACCCGGTTAACCCTAGCTGGCGGGGCAACTCTGGGTTCTGGCGATGCACGTGGGGTTGCTTCCTTGGGGAATTCTCTCAGCGCTGGTTGAGTCCGACCCTGTGAAGGTCTGCGGAACGGACTCACCGGCAATTTTCTGGTCGGGATCCATGTTTGCAGCGTTTCTTTGATGACCTCTTGGGCTATATGTTTGTATTTTCAAAAACACTCGGTCGCGTGGACTGTACGGGATCGCGAGTTAGCTCGTGGGCTTAATACCGGGCGCGTTTACTAGTTCGTTGAGGTTATTTTCCACGTTCGGGGCACTTTTGTTCTAGTTTTCGATTGTTTTCGATAGATTTCGCGGAATTTTTAGGTAATGTCACTCGTCCTAGGGCTACGTACTCCCCATACAGGTGGAAATTTTCCTGGTCTTTCTCCCTATCAGGTCCCTGCTCGGGCGCCACTTGTCACGTAGTTCTCTGGCCGGGGTAAAACCTCAATCGGGCCAAGGAACCTGTACAAGAAATTTATATAGATGGGTGGGACCTGTCGTAGGAATTTGTATGGTAGGTTGTAGGACGCCTAAAGACGGGTGCTATTCGATGGTGGCTACCGATCGTAAAGGTTTCCGCACAGTTTCCAGTCGCTTAGTATACTTCCTTGCGTGGGAGCCGTAAGTGGATCCGATCTTACCGCGAGGTTAACGTCCCGAGATGTACATTAGGGTGCCGCCTTGCGTCCTGTGGTGGCGATAGGGCAGACAACACTGCTTGGCGTGAAACCCGGGAGGAGGGCGAACTCTGGTGGCAAAAAGAGGTACAGAGAGGGCGATCGCCTTGCGATCCGAGTCCGGGTGGACTAGAAGTCTACCGGATTTTCTATACTCCGGGTGGACTCGGAGTCTAACGGATGGATTCGAAATCTACGGGGGAGCCTACGGGATTTATCTACTCCGGGTGGACTCGGAGTCTACGAGGGTACTATACTCCGGATGGACTAGGAGTCTAAGGGGATTTTACATTCCGGATATTCTCGGAGTCTACGGGGATTCTACAGTCCGGATATTCTCGGAGTCTACGAGGACTCTAAGGTGGGAGTTCGTGTCCGAACTTACAGCTAATAATAAACTATGACAATGTAATTAAAATCAGAAAATATTTGGACGTTGACTCCGATTTGTGCGCCCTCGATTTAGGGCGTTACGCTATCCTCAAAACCCAGCAATGCAATCAATAATAAATTAACAAAATGACGAACTCCTAGCACAAAACCTCATAGAACCCTCGCACTCCGCCTACAGCTCGCCAGTGGTAATCGTGGAGAAGAAAAACAAGAATGGAGACTGTGTGTAGACTATAGGCAGCTGAACGAGCACTCTGAGCAAGACTCGTACCCGGTACCGAATGGATCACATACTCAACCAACTCCGCGAGGCAAATATATAATCGCACTACCCCTGAAAAGTGGCTACTGACAGAAACTGATTCACGAAGGTAGTAAACAGTACACTGCTTTTACTGTACAGGAAGCGGACTGTTTTAGTGGAAACTAGCGCCTTTTGGATTGCACACAGTACCAGCTACTTTCCAAAGAGCTCTAGACTCAGTAATTGGACCAGAGATGAAACCATTCGCGTTTCCATACCTGGATGACATTGTGGTCATCGGACGCACAAAACGGGAACACCTGGAGAAACTGCTAGAAGTGATGAGACGACTCCGCAAGGCAAACCTAAAGATCAACACAGATAAATGCCACTTCTTTATGGAAGAGCTAAAATATATAGAGCACGTAATCAGCGCAAAAAGCATACACACCGATTCCAAGTCCACAGACAACGAAGCAGGTACACAGCTTCTTAGGGGTTGCCTCCTGGTACAGAAAATTCGTTCCAAACGTCACGGATCTGGCACAACCGCTATACAACCTGGTTAAGAAGGGTACAAAGTTTAGATTGACCGAGAAGACAAAAACAACCAAAAACTTGAAGAAAGCCCTTTTGGAGGCGCCGGTCCTGACTTTCCATCACTTTGGAAAAACTTTTGTACTTCAGACGGACGCCAGTAACTGCGGATTAGGAGCAGTACTAACCCAAGATGGTGAAACCGGCGAACACGTTAATTCATACGCCTGGCAAAAACTTACAAAGACAGAAAAAAAATACTCGGCCACCGAAAAAGAGTGCCTGACAATCCACCAATCCACAATCGTCATCACTACCACCAAGCTCTTAAATGGCTCAATTCGATCGAGAGCCCATCAGGACGGATTGTCAGGTTGTCACTGGCAATGCAGCCATACTCATTCGAGGTACGCTTTCGCAAAGGCAAGCTTAACGTTGTGGCAGAAGGAAAACTGTATAGACATCTACCGTCATGGGCCGCAGAAGAGGATACGCAACCGTGCAAACTATGCGTGACAAAGAAGCAACGGAAACGAGTTTTACGAGAAAACCATAGCGAAGCAACAGCAGGCCACCTAGGGATTAGGTAAACGATGCATCTGGTAATGGCATCATACCACTGGCAAGGGATACACAGAGATATACAGCAGTACGTACGACGCTGTGAAACATGCCAACGGTACAAGACCTCACAGCAGCAGGCAGCAGAGAAATTGCTGGCACATATAGCAAAAGCACCCTGGAAAACCCTCAGCAAAGAGGGACCATTTGTTGGTCCAATACCGAGGTGTAGCCACGGTAATAATATGCTACTGGTTGTGTTTAACAAGTTCTCTAAATGGGTGGAGCTAGCAGCCGTCAGGAAAGCAACTACGAAAATCGTAATAAACGTATTACGAGAATAGATCCTCAGACGATATGGAACACCAAAAAAACTCATCTCGGACAATGGGGTGCAGTTTACAAGCAATATGTTTAAAGCGCAGCTCCAGAAATGGGAGAAATGGTGGGGAATGGGGAACCGTCCACCAGGTGACAGCTCCATACACCCCGCAAGAAAACCTGGCCGGGGGGCAAATAGGACAATAAAGACAATGATAGCTCAATTCTCCGGAACAGAACACACGCGGTGGGACGACTGCGAGTTGGCACATCGGAACATGGGAAAAGCAGCACAAGATCAACAAGATCACGAGACTGGAGGCCCACAATAGGAGTTTGCGTATGGGAACGACAACACCCATTATCAAAAGCAGCTATCGACAGTTAGAGAACGAAGTAGCCTAAAAAGTTAAAGTAGATACCCTCCGAACTGATCAACCAAAGCATTTCCGATTACAGAATGGTCATTGTACTCGGAGCCGTGGACGTGGCAGGTCTAGCAGGAGGTCCAAGGCCGACCAGGGCAGCACCAGTCGCAAGACAAGCTCCAGCCCAGGAAGGCAGACCATTGAACACCCCAACGACGACACGGAACCCAAATGGCAACATTAACGGCCCACCGTCACAACAACTCGTAAAAATACGATCAACTCATACCCAAACATTGACATTAAAACCAAACATGAGAACCTTCCAAATACTGGTCTTTTATTTTGGAAAATTATTCAAACGCGCGCCGAAAGCCAACAATACCAGGTCACACATATTCGACGGAGTTATCGATCGCCGATAATCATCGCCCAATGACCAGATTATCCAAAGCGGGATTATCGTCATCCTCCGATCAGGTCACAGTGACTGGCGCCTATATAAGCAGAGGCCCGGCCTCAAACCAGTCACTGGCGTTCAGACGACTCTCGAGGAAACATCAACAAAGAGGAATACCCATGTAAATTTTCTGGTAGCTAATCTTGGTGGTAAATACACAAGAGATCAGTTTCATAAATCGGCTCTTGTACCCGGTGAGGATCACCAACGCCCCGGCTTGGTTTCTTAAAAATTAGCCCAGGCCCGGTCGCGATCACTGAGACCGGCGCGGTTTTCGTAATTCTGGCCCATCTCAGTGAGTTCCCCCAGAAGTCATGTTTCCGGCTCAGGACCCGAAAACGACGGCATGCGAAACTAACGATGCCCCATCCTCCCGAATCCCACAAGAAAACTCCAAGTAGTTCTTTCCTCCCCTACGACCCAGAACACTACCCGACGTACTCGAACGACGACACGCGGACAGCAAGCACTTAGGCACTCATCCAGCAAGCAGATTCGGCCCTTCCATAGAGCCAATCCCGCGTACCAAGCAGCACTCGACTGACAAGCAGTGCGAGACCCTTCCGGCCCTTCAGCAGCACCGACACCACTCAGAAAGCAGCCATATACTCGGCCCTTCCACAGCGTCAGTATCACTCAGCAAGCAGTCCTGCACTCGGCCCTTCCGCAGCGCCAACATCAATTCAGCAAGCAGTGATACCCACGGTCCTTCAGCATCGTCGACATCAACCCATCAAGCAGTACCACACCACGCCCTTACTAACCGTATTATCAAATATAACCATACTCTGTAGCGTTCGATTTGTGTTATTCTTTGGGAAAAAGTAGGTAAATTGATGAAGAGGAAATACATTTCTGTATCGAACCCTGCCTCCCGAAACAGGGTCGTTACATATTAGCAAGTCCATACCCTGCGCATTGTATGTATTGTGTATTTACGATTCTCTTCTTCAATGCCGACGTGAGCTAATCCGTTTCTTAAATCAATCGATGAAATCCGTCACGTGTTTTAACTAGAACATCTGGGCATCTATATTCTGACTCTGGTGTTTCGATTATGCCGTCTTTAAGCCATTGATCGGTTTGATTTTCAATAATTCAGCGCTCTGCATATAAAAATCTGCAAGGTTGTGTGTGTATCGGCATATCGCCGTTCAGAATCAAACGCATTTGAATGATTGTGGATTTTGTGCTTACCGGATAATAGTTTTGGACCATATTGTATACGACCTTTTTGGTGTAGACACGTGTTGGAAACCTTAATTCAACACAATTTTAATCACGAATCGCTTGATGAAAACGGGACAGTGGGAGATCGTCCATATGCGCCATGCCACACTGCAAACAAAACAATTCAGTTTCGAAAACGAAAATTCCCTGGACGTCTGGTATAAGAAAAGGAGATATTGATTGGTTACCCTTCAGATTTGACGCCTCCTGAATTTTAAATGGGGTAATATGAAAAGCAAATTTTACGCCAGAAAGTCTCAGGCCGTTGACGAATTCAAAGCAAAAAAAAATGGAAGTGATGGAAGCGCAACAAAAAGAACACATTTGCTGTGTCCAATAAAGGCGGCCACTTGATTTATATTGTTTTCAAAAATTGGTCTGACTAAATTGCAAAGGAACAAATTAAATAAAAATATTTGAAAATCTGTTCTTTATTTTCAAAGATATTTAATGTTTACATACCGACATAAAAGATGGCGCATTTTAAACCTTACTATTGCCTTTGTAACGACCTGATTTCTATGTATTCTCGCTCGCTACGTTAACGGGCGGCTAGCTCAGAGAGGTTATGGGTTCGTTCCACCAAATTTATATTGGGTGATTGCCTTTGACCAAAGAATAACGCCAGAGTTCTGTTGGGCTCGTAACTGTCTTTATTCGTCTCCTTCTACAAGCCTCGCGGCTCTTCAGCTGCTGCTGCTCCTCGTCGTCGTCCTCTGCGGCGTCGCTCCTCGTCGCTGTCCTTCGCGGCGTCGCTCCTCGTCGTCGACTGCTTGCTGGTATCTGACTCGTGACGGCTCCTTCGAGACTCTGGATGTTATGCGAACCTCACTGGTGGGACCGGCAAGGTGTTTCGCCTAGCAGGTAGAACAAGGTTCAGCCTTTTCGCCTAGCCACCTTTGTCGCAGGCTCCCTAAGTTGGTCCGGATTGTGTCGGCAAGGTGTATCGCCTAGCAGGTTGAACTAGGTTCGACCTCTTCGCCCAGCCACCTTAATCGCAGACTCCACGCAAGGCTCCCTGAGCTCGATTTAACCACGACCTAGCACCCGTTGGATCTCAGCGTTGAAGCCTCAGCCTTGTAGACTCTCAGTCGTTCGGCGTCTCGACTTTGCGATCTTGATCCTGGTCCTCGGCACTTGATTAACTTGCTACTGGTCTCGCGTACACGCACTCGCTTTGATTCTCGCCCTATTACTCCCTCTGTGCTGCGCTTGCGCCGCCTTTTAAAGCCTGTGATGGTCCCGTTATTTCCCTTTTCCAGCTCGCGTGAACGGGTCCAAGGTCCACTGCCGCACCGTTAGTTCACGGTGCGTCCTCTTTGTGCGGGTCCGAAGTCCGCCATTTTACCGTTCGACCCTGTTGCCCTTGCCGTGTGAGGGTCCAAGGTCCGTTGTTTACCGTTTGACCTTGTTGCCCTTGACTCCTCCGGCATTCTCGCCTCCTTCGCTGTTGCTATGCAGCTCTCCTGCCTCAGAATTTGTGGGGAGTTTTAAGACTCCTCACATTTCCCCCTTTCTTCGGAAATGTTATGAAAGTGGTGATCTCCCCGCCCCTGTTGTTGGTTCATTCAAATTCCCCGCCAAACTCGTTCTCCTCGTGACCCCATACAGTTCCCCAAAAGACTTCAACTTTCCCTGAGCTGCCCTCGTAAGACTCCCCCCAGACAGCGCTCTGAAAGACCTTTAACTTTCCCATGGCTGTGCTGCGTTAGCCTGTTCCCCAGACAGTTCCCCGAACTTGAACTTTCCCAAAACTGCATCTCGTTCCTTCGATAATTCCCCGCGTAGAATTTGAATTTCCCGCCCAGACATTTCCCCGTGTTTGAAATCACCATTCCGATTCCCGTCGTCTGGCCACTCTACTGACCCTGTCTCGATCACACTTATCGATAGTGGGTCCAGCATTGCCATCGTTGTTGCCGTTCTCGTTATCGTTTCCGTTGTCTTAAGTTGCCGTGTGACCGTTTCTTGAGAAATCCAGTATTTTTTTGTACCCATCGATCGCAACTATCGATCGACCGCCTATCGCCTGGCGCCCCCGTCCCTAATTTCCTCACGGCCTCGTTGTTTTGAAAAAACTGGTAAGTGAACTTGCTGATTATGGTTTTCCTTTAATTAACGACTTTTTCCTTTACAGCGACACCATGACCATGATGCCCCTGACATGTCTCGGGGTGCTGACCCTGGACCGCGTGCCCCGGGAGACCCTTGCGGCGGCAAGTGACCCTCCTCGCCCTACGCCTGCGGCAGCCTCGTGTTTCTGCCGGCCCGCGTGCTTGGCCCGCGATTCCCCCCCTCACCGCCCCCGCTCCGCGATCGGCTGCTGCGGCGGACCACTCTTTTTTTTCCTGTGTTGTGCTGTGTTGTGCTTCCCTGCCGGGCTTTAATGCTTGGATCTGCTTTATTGGGCCTTAAACACCCGCACCCGGCCCCCTGCTACCTTGACTCGGTAGCGCTGTCCCTCCTCCAGCACGAGCTTGGCCCACCTGGCCTTCCTCTGCCTCCCTCGCTGTCGTTGCGCTTCTTCGGCCACCCGCGCCGGCCACTCCGCCTCCGGAACCTCCGCCCACGGTTCCGCGCCCTCCGACTGCTGTCTTTGCAGCGTCGGCCTCGCCGGTGGGGCTCGTGACTCCGGGCACGAAGTCTGCCGCGCCAGCTTCGGGGGTGGCCCCGCGTCCCGCGTCGTCTCCGGCGGTGATGGCCACTCCCATGGCCCCTTCTCCAGCCCCTCCTGGGCCTCGCGCTCCTCCTCGGGCGTCACCTCCGGTCCCTCGCGATCGGCCGCTGCGTTGCCGACGGCGGCTGCCCTGCCGATGGCGACTGCGGTGCTGGTGGCGACTGCGGTGCCGACAGCGGCGGCTGCGGCGGCTGCTCCTGCGGTGGCTGCTCTTTCGGCGGCTGTGGCTGCTCCTGCGGCGGCTGCGGCTGCCCCTGCGGCGGCTGTGGCTGCTCCTGTGGCGGCTGCGGCTGCCCCTGCGGCTGCCCCTGCGGCGGCTGTGGCTGCTCCTGCGGCGGCTGCGACGGCTCCCACAGTGCGGCCTCCTCGGCCTCGGCGTCCCTCAGCCTCTTCTGCCACGCGGCGACTGCTACACTCCTCGCCGCCCGCCGGGCCTCCCATTGGCGGACAGTGACCGCCCGCGCCACCAGGATCCGAGCCCACTCCTTGGGCTTGCCCGACGGTGGCATCTGCCCTAGGCAGATCCTCCCGAGCCCTGCAGTCGCCCTGCTCAAGCGGCGGAAGATCATCCGGTCCCTCGCCGCTCGCCACGCCACGTCGTCCTCGTCCGAGGACACCTCGGTCTCCGTCCCCTCCTCCTCCTCCTCCTCCTCCTCACTCGCGTCCTCTGGCCCACTCTCGTCGGAAGAGATGGCGACGACCTCTGCGATCTTCGTCGCGTCTGCGCCTGGGTCCTCCTCCTCAGACGGCAGCTCCACGTCCGAGATCTCCCCGGAGGACTCCTCGTCAGCCTCGCTGACCGGTGGCGGGGATCGCGACACCAGGGGGGACGCCAGAAGCTGGAGAACGGAATCGGAGTCCCGTCTCCACTTCGCCACTGGCTGTTCCCTGGCGCGCTCCTCCCTCACCTCGTGCTCCACTCGCTGTTGGGTGTTACTCTTACGTGCGCTCATGATGACGATCTTGTTTGGAAAGACCTGCACCATGCAGCGCCGTCGCTGACGAAACCTCGGTTCTTCCACGTATCCTCGGTTCCGTTATTCGCGGAGACGTGTACCGGTAACGGGACTCGCTCTCCGCTCTGTGTCCGTGTAACGTTTAAAAGTAACGGTGCCCTCCGTGTACACGCCTCCTACGCAACCCGTGCATGTTTGTGTTTAGCCGGTAACGGTGCCTACGGCTTTTTAAACCCTCCCTGTCCCGCTCTCGCGCTCCTGATGCGTGTGCCTGTGTGTGTGTGCTTGACCGTTAATTTCGATACTGTGTATCGTCCTCCCCCTTTCTTCGGTTAGGGTACAGTGCTCCTCCGATACGCCGGATTTGTTGAGACTGCGCCTCTTTGCTTTGGGGTTTTAACTGGCTTATGTGTGTTTTCCTTTCTTTGCCCGTGTGTTCGTGCCGCAGGTTGCAAATAACCGGAGAATCGAAATTAATTATTTTAAACGGTCCCTCGTATCTGGGGGCCAGTTTCGACGCGAATCCTTCTGCCGCCTTGGATAGATGGTGCTCCTTGGCCCATACCGTGTCTCCAATCTGTGGTTTCCAAGGGCGCCTCCGGAGATTGTAGTGGCGCGCCTGATCCTGCGCCGCCTTCTCCATGTTCCGTCTGACCAGCTCGAAGATTTCGTTTATTTTGTTCGCATTCTCCGACGGGGTCTGGGTTTCCCTTCCTGTGCCGGTGGTTTCTTCATCAAACAACGCGCTCGGTAACCTGGGCTCTCTACCCTGCGTGACGAATGCCGGCGAATACCCTGTGGACTCGGCTACACTAGTGTTCACGGCCAGCTGCAATTCTGGCCATTTCTCATCCCACGTTCTCTGGTCTTGTCCGGCAAACTGGGCGATCATTGTTTTTACAGTTCTATTGGCCCTCTCCGTGGGATTTTCTTGTGGTGTGTACGGGGCTGTGAACTGGTGCCGCACTCCCAACTCTGTCAGAAACCGCTTGAACGCCCTGCTCGTGAACTGCACCCCGTTATCGGTGATTAAGACCTTCGGCACGCCGTACCTTGAGACAATTCTTTCCCGGATTGCCTTTTCCAGCGTCTCCGTGGTAGCCCTACGCATTGGCACTATTTCCGTCCACTTCGAGAACCGATCTACGAGCACTAGTAGTATCGAGTTCCCGTGTTTCGACCGAGGAAGCGGCCCAACGAAATCGGCGCATACTGTGGCCCAGGGCTCCTCTGGGATCTGTGTGAGCATTTTTCCGGCTGCCTGGAGCTGACTGGGCTTGTACCTGAGGCAGCTCTCACAGTTCCGCACGTGCTTCCTAATGTCGCGGTGCATGCCCGGCCAATAATACCTCGCTGCCACCCTCGCGATCGTCTTCCGGCTGCCCATGTGTCCGGCCGTCGGCATATCGTGGTTCTCGGTCATGACTCGCTGCCTTGACCCGCTTGGTACGCATAGCTTCCATGCGACCACATCCTCGTTGCCTGCTCTGTGAGGAATGTGCCGGTACAGCCGGTCAGCCTCCACTAAATAGTCCGGATATTTTTGGGGGTTCTGTGCTATCTTGGCCCTTATGTCCCTTATCCAGCTACATTCGGCTTGTTTTGCTGGCTGACCAGGTGACTTCGTTTTCAATCTTCGGCAGGTTTCAGGTAAGGGCTACCGCGACAGTGCGTCCGCCACAATATTCAGCTGTCCTTTCCTGTATGTGATTTCGAAGTCGTATTGCTGGAGCTCCAGTGCCCACCGTGCGATTCTTCCGGTTGGGCTCTCGATGCTATTCAACCACTTCAAGGCCATGTGATCTGTTATCACTTTGAAGTGGTATCCCTCGAGGTATGGCTTTAATTTCCTTATGGCCCACACGATTGCTAAACATTCCTTTTCAGTGGCGGAGTAACTTTTTTCTGACCCGTTTAGGGTCCGGCTGGAATAGGAGATCACCCTGGTCGGAATTTTGAGTGAGAATGGCGCCCAGCCCATAATCGCTGGCATCGGTCTGCAGCACAAACGGCTTTGTAAAATCCGGGCATGCCAAAATTGGGTCGGCGACCAATCTTGCCTTGACAGCTTCAAAGGCCTGCTGGTGGTCGTCGGTCCATTCCCATTTGACACCCTTTCGGAGAAGGGCGTTCAGCGGATGCACTAGCGTGGCAAAATCTGGCACAAAACGCCTGTACCACGACGCCACTCCCAAGTACTGCCGTAGTTCTTTGACAGTTGCCGGTGGTTTTAGCAATGCTATCGCTGATACCTTTTCCGGATCCGTCCCGATGCCCTGTTCTGTAATGCGATGCCCTAAGTATTGAAGTTCCTTCCTGAAGAATTTACACTTATCCGCGTTTACTTTCAGGTTTGCCGCTCGCAGTCTTCTTGAATACTTCCTTTAGGTTCCGCATGTGATTTCGAAGTCGTATTGCTGGAGCTCCAGTGCCCACCGTGCGATTCTTCCGGTTGGGCTCTCGATGCTATTCAACCACTTCAAGGCCATGTGATCTGTTATCACTTTGAAGTGGTATCCCTCCAGGTATGGCTTTAATTTCCTTATGGCCCACACGATTGCTAAACATTCCTTTTCAGTGGCGGAGTAACTTTTTTCTGACCCGTTTAGGGTCCGGCTGGAATAGGAGATCACCCTGGTCGGAATTTTGAGTGAAAATGGCGCCCAGCCCATAATCGCTGGCATCGGTCTGCAGCACAAACGGCTTTGTAAAATCCGGGCATGCCAAAATTGGGTCGGCGACCAATCTTGCCTTGACAGCTTCAAAGGCCTGCTGGTGGTCGTCGGTCCATTCCCATTTGACACCCTTTCGGAGAAGGGCGTTCAGCGGATGCACTAGCGTGGCAAAATCTGGCACAAAACGCCTGTACCACGACGCCACTCCCAAGTACTGCCGTAGTTCTTTGACAGTTGCCGGTGGTTTTAGCAATGCTATCGCTGATACCTTTTCCGGATCCGTCCCGATGCCCTGTTTTGTAATGCGATGCCCTAAGTATTGAAGTTCCTTCCTGAAGAATTTACACTTATCCGCGTTTACTTTCAGGTTTGCCGCTCGCAGTCTTCTGAATACTTCCTTTAGGTTCCGCATTGTGCTCCTCTAGTGTCCGTCCGATGACGATTATATCATCCTGATACGCGAAAGCGTGCGGCATCATTTCAGGTCCAATTACCTGGTCCAACGCCCGCTGGAATGTTGCATAACTTTCCATTGAAACAGGCCTTTCCCTGGCACTGTGAATGCGGTATACTGCCTGCTGGCTGCCTCCAACGGTATCTGCCAGTACCCGTCCTTAAAGTCGAGGCTGCTAATATATTTAGCTTCTCGGAGTTGGTCCAGGATGTAGTTGATCATCGGCATTGGATATGCATCCTTCACGGATTTTGCGTTGATCTGCCTGAAATCCACACAGAGCCTCCATTTCCCGGTCTTCTTTTTCACCATGACTATTGGTGAGCTGTACGGACTCCTTGACGGTTCGATGCATCCCTTTTCAAGTAGCTCGTCTACTTTGGCGTTGATCTCGCCCTGCATTTTTGGATTCTTCGGATAGTACCGCTGTTTGACCGGCTGATCGTCCTTCATGGTGATCCTGTGTACTGCCACGTTTGACGTGCTTTGCAGATTTTCCAGGCTCTCCAGCTCGGTCTTTAAAAACTGGTCCACATCCTTCTCCGAAAATTCCTTCGCGGCTTCCACGACTGCTACCGACAGTTTTTCCTCTAGCCAGCCTCGGTGTCTGTCCCTCGCCGGTATCATCACTCTGTGACCTGCGCATTTCACCTCGGCTCCGATTTTGGTGAGGAAGTTCCTTCCTAGCACCAGTTCGTCAATCAATCCTGGGAGGATCAGCAGCTCCATTGACACTTTTCTTGTGCCAAGTCCGATTTGAATTTCTAACTGCGATTTTACGTCTCCGCATCTACCGTCCGCCATCCGTACTTGCCTCTTTGTGGGTCCAACCTTTCCTGCCGCCTGCAGCCTGTCCTCGCTGTCGCGCCGGTGTCCACCGTGGCCTTAACGTTCGCGTCACCTATGAGCACTGTGGCGGACAGTTGCATTTCTTCCGCCTTCAGGTCGCCCATTATTTTTGAGAGGCAGCACCTTACGATCCCTGGCCGCCCCTCGGAGGCTGGGATCGTTGCGCGTTTCCCGAACAGCACTCCACCGTTCGGACGCCTATCTTTCCGCATCACCAGCAGAATGTGAGTCGCCGGTTTCGGCACTCCTTCGTCCAATGGTCCGCGCCCCCGCATCTGCGACACGCGTTGGCCGGATTCTGTATAAATCCACTGCGATCGGCTGGTGGTCCGTGTTCCTGCGGCGTATGCCTCCGTGGCGCCTCCGTGTCCTCCTGGCACCGCCTACACACCGCACCCTGCTCTGCCCTTGGCCTTGGCACTGGGCGGTTCTGTGTCCTCTGGGAGTGGTTTTCCATTTCAAACTTCTCCCGTTGCTCCTCCAGCTCCTCGAACTCGTCTGCCAGCGCCATCAGGGTGTCCAGGTGCCGACACTCGTACGGCCGGATAAACATTCGGAGGGCCGGCGTGCTGTTCTCCTTTATCCTGTTCAGGACTTCTTTGGCAGACATACCCAGGGGCCGCATCATCGTCTGCATGTCCACCATGTAATCTTTAAATTTTTCCCCGTATGTCTGCCTCCGCTGCCTGACCTGGTCCGCTAGCTTCTCCATGTAGCCTCGAGGAAGGAAATATCCTTGGAAGCTGAATATGAAGTCTCCCCAGTTGTCCCACTGCCGGTTGTTGGCTATGAACCACTTTGGGGCTCTGCCCTGCAGCAGCTCCGGCATTGCTTGTGGGATCTGGTTTATATCCAGACCATATGTCACGGCTGACCACTCCACCTGCTCCAGGAACCCCAGTGGCTTGTCGTTGCCGTCTCTCGGACTTGCTTGGCCACCTTGGCGTAGTCCTGCGGATGTGGCCGTACGCTTTCTTTCCTCTCGCGGCTGCCTTCTCGCTGCCTGCCGTCGCTTGCCATGCTCTGAATATCCAGGCTTGCTATAAGGCCTTCGGCATCTGCGGCTGTTAGTTTGAATTTTGGCATCGGCAGCTTCCGGAATTTGACCTCCAGACCTGCCACTAACTCTGCCACTACCGGGTCTTCTGTTATGCGGTCAACCGTCTCTGCCAGGGTCTTCCTCATCGCCTCTACCGAGCCCTCGAGTTCTATTCCCAGAACATTGCTCACCTCGGCGAAGTCCTCCTTCCTGAGATTATAAATCCAGGACTTTCCCATCTTTGATCTTTTGTTCTCTTGGTCAGGGCAATCACTCATGGGCGCCAGATGTAACGACCTGATTTCTATGTATTCTCGCTCGCTACGTTAACGGGCGGCTAGCTCAGAGAGGTTATGGGTTCGTTCCACCAAATTTATATTGGGTGATTGCCTTTGACCAAAGAATAACGCCAGAGTTCTGTTGGGCTCGTAACTGTCTTTATTCGTCTCCTTCTACAAGCCTCGCGGCTCTTCAGCTGCTGCTGCTCCTCGTCGTCGTCCTCTGCGGCGTCGCTCCTCGTCGCTGTCCTTCGCGGCGTCGCTCCTCGTCGTCGACTGCTTGCTGGTATCTGACTCGTGACGGCTCCTTCGAGACTCTGGATGTTATGCGAACCTCACTGGCGGGACCGGCAAGGTGTTTCGCCTAGCAGGTAGAACAAGGTTCAGCCTTTTCGCCTAGCCACCTTTGTCGCAGGTTGTTGGCTATGAACCACTTTGGGGCTCTGCCCTGCAGCAGCTCCGGCATTGCTTGTGGGATCTGGTTTATATCCAGACCATATGTCACGGCTGACCACTCCACCTGCTCCAGGAACTCCAGTGGCTTGTCGTTGCCGTCTCTCGGACTTGCTTGGCCACCTTGGGGTAGTCCTGCGGATGTGGCCGTACGCTTTCTTTCCTCTCGCGGCTGCCTTCTCGCTGCCTGCCGTCGCTTGCCATGCTCTGAATATCCAGGTTTGCTATAAGGCCTTCGGCATCTGCGGCTGTTAGTTTGAATTTTGGCATCGGCAGCTTCCGGAATTTGACCTCCAGACCTGCCACTAACTCTGCCACTACCGGGTCTTCTGTTATGCGGTCAACCGTCTCTGCCAGGGTCTTCCTCATCGCCTCTACCGAGCCCTCGAGTTCTATTCCCAGAACATTGCTCGCCTCGGCGAAGTCCTCCTTCCTGAGATAATAAATCCAGGACTTTCCCATCTTTGATCTTTTGTTCTCTTGGTCAGGGCAATCACTCATGGGCGCCAGATGTAACGACCTGATTTCTATGTATTCTCGCTCGCTACGTTAACGGGCGGCTAGATCAGAGAGGTTATGGGTTCGTTCCACCAAATTTATATTGGGTGATTGCCTTTGACCAAAGAATAACGCCAGAGTTCTGTTGGGCTCGTAACTGTCTTTATTCGTCTCCTTCTACAAGCCTCGCGGCTCTTCAGCTGCTGCTGCTCCTCGTCGTCGTCCTCTGCGGCGTCGCTCCTCGTCGCTGTCCTTCGCGGCGTCGCTCCTCGTCGTCGACTGCTTGCTGGTATCTGACTCGTGACGGCTCCTTCGAGACTCTGGATGTTATGCGAACCTCACTGGCGGGACCGGCAAGGTGTTTCGCCTAGCAGGTAGAACAAGGTTCAGCCTTTTCGCCTAGCCACCTTTGTCGCAGGCTCCCTAAGTTGGTCCGGATTGTGTCGGCAAGGTGGATCGCCTAGCAGGTTGAACTAGGTTCGACCTCTTCGCCCAGCCACCTTAATCACAGACTCCACGCAAGGACTCCCTGAGCTCGATTTAACCACGACCTAGCACCCGTTGGATCTCAGCTTTGAAGCCTCAGCCTTGTAGACTCTCAGTCGTTCGGCGTCTCGACTTTGCGATCTTGATCCTGGTCCTCGGCACTTGATTAACTTGCTACTGGTCTCGCGTACACGCACTCGCTTTGATTCTCGCCCTATTACTCCCTCTGTGCTGCGCTTGCGCCGCCTTTTATAGCCTGTGATGGTCCCGTTATTTCCCTTTTCCAGCTCGCGTGATCGGGTCCAAGGTCCACTGCCGCACCGTTAGTTCACGGTGCGTCCTCTTTGTGCGGGTCCGAAGTCCGCCATTTTACCGTTCGACCCTGTTGCCCTTGCCGTGTGAGGGTCCAATGTCCAGCGTGGTACCGTTAGTCCACGGTGTCTCCGCTTTGCCCGGGTCCAAGGTCCGTTGTTTACCGTTTGACCTTGTTGCCCTTGACTCCTCCGGCATTCTCGCCTCCTTCGCTGTTGCTATGCAGCTCTCCTGCCTCAGAATTTGTGGGGAGTTTTAAGACTCCTCACACCTTTTTTAAACAAATATAATAAGAATACCCAAATAAAAGCTTTAAGTATTTAGTATTTAATAAGTGTGTCTTAAAATTAAAACTACAGGCACTATTAAAGTATGGGTATTAATTCAATACTATATAATATAATATAATATAATATAACAGTTTTGAAAATTCAGCTTTTGAAAATGTTTGCCCCTTTTTTATTGTATAATTTTAAAGCTATTTATATTAAAAATAAATAAAAATCAACAAAATTTCTCCAAAAATCACATTTGTTTGAAAAATATCTGTCAAATATAAAATTATATATATTGTTTTTTTCTTCGTTTAATACCTAGTTTAGGGTCTAGGATCTACGACCTTTAACAATTTTGGTGTGATCTTGGCTATAAACGCTTTAGGAATTTAATAAAGATCTGATGTTCAACAAAAGAAGTTGTTAAATTTCTATTTTTCTCCCATTACCTGTGCCAACACCCGAGCATTTGGTCCTTCGAGCCGGATATCTTCCAGCGAACCACAGCAGAAAGCTTAGTATTAATATTATAATGTTATATAATTCCGTACAACAAAATCATCCTTAAGGAGCTGACATATGGCATACGTATGTACATACATATGTTCATCCAATCATATATGTATGTATATTGCCGCCTCCACATCAAGTTAAGCTAATCATCCTGGCCCCCTACTATACTCGCCGGCACATACAAGTCTATGTACATTTGCAACCATTTTACAACAAAACAAAAAAAAGCACAGTCCACCCTTCTGCCCTTCATTGATTTTCACATTTTATATTTACATGTATAATGGCGAACATATATACAGTATTATTGAATAAAAACATCAGTGATCTTTGTTTACTTTTTATCCATATAAAACTCATTAATTCATCATAAAATAATAATGCTTTTCCACTGGTACGCATCCACATCAACATATGAACTTATACAAAATATAATAATAATTATATTATCGAGCTCCAATCAGCCATTTTTTCACTAAGAACATGATTTTTATTAAAGGTTATATGAAAATATAATCGAGACAATATTTCGTTGGAATCCACCTACTCCCGAACCTTAGAGTGAGTTCCAACTTTCAAATTCTATAGCCATTTGGCCCCCCGTTAGAATGGCAACCACCGCTGCAGAGGCTGCATTGTCGTTATTTATTGCTGTAACTGGCCGGATGCGTCAGTTTGAATCAAGGCTCAATACTCCTAGCCCAGCTGAGCCAACTGCGTATATTTTCCAAGTCTGTCGTGACCACGGCAGGGCTTTGTGGGAGAAGGTGGAGCGCGACTATGTGATATGCTGTGAAGCAATTACTTCAGAGCTCGCCGATAGTCTCACCCCGTTGGTGCAGTCGAAATATAATTATTGCTACGAGGACTATGAGAAGTGTGCGGCACAATTGTGTGAACAGATCGAGAAGTCTCAAGCACAATCCATATGTGATTTATGGCCGCTGCCTTCTCCCTCTTGCGATACTGAGGTTTTCAGTGAAGGATATATTCACTGCCATATAAGTCAATAATTCAAGGCTAACCGTGTTCGAAAAACTATTCCGTTTAACGCTAAAAGCACTGGGGGACGCTTATGCGATTGTCTCCAAGTCCCCGCTCACGAACGACGGATTTCGAAACAAAAGTGAACGTAAGCCTAAAAAATTGCAAGTGTTGTTCCAGAACCATCCAATCCGATTATGTTCGCCCCTACGAAAACTAACCGTGGAAGAGAGAGCTAATTACATCCGACAGCAACAATTATGCATGAACTGTTTCGCAAGGGGACACCAGCTTCGTGAGTGTATTAGTACACACAATTATTACAAGTGCAAGGCTCGACATCATCGGCTACCTCACCGTTATGATTCTTCTCAAGGTGCTTCTATACCGTCTACGGCTTCTACCATTTATCCAGGTTCGGCTAAGTTCACGCCCGCCGGAAGTTAGAATACTTTCCGGGCGAATATACTATTTTTACATCGCCCCGATTCAACCCAAGCCGTTTCCACTCCGAGTTCGGCTAACAGCAGAAACTTTGTGGCTTTTTCTTTGTCAGCAACGTTCAAGGCGTTATGCTAGGAACTGCACATGGGCAAGTCATTTACCATGGCAAAAGTTTCACCGCCAGAGTCCGAGGGAGCCTTTATTTCCAAAAAGTTGTTCAGGACTAAAAGGGTTTGAATTTGAAGTCCACCTATGGTCTTTTACACTTGGCAGAGAATCTGCCGTCGTGTGACGTTCCATCCAATGCGTTCAGG
>NW_026453433.1:0-35140 GCF_025200985.1 Drosophila gunungcola
CTCACCCCCGGGTCCTGCATTGTCCTTCGTCCTTCCAACTTCCAACTTCCAACTTCCACCTTCAACCTTCGTCCAAACGCCCTGCCAGCTGCCCGACTACAAATGGTGTTAAAATTAATTTAATTGAATGTGAAATGAAATTTGTTTTGACACACACCGGCACTAGCACTTCGAGTCCAAACCGAAAGCCATCCACAACCACCATCCACCCACACCCACCCACACCCATTCATACCCACTTACACCCGCAACAGCAACATCAATACCAACTCGAACTCCAACCCCTGCTGTTACACTGCAATAAATACATATGTTAGCTGAGCATTACGTGAAATTGTGTCTTGAAAACATTTTTCTTTTTTTAACATCCATTGAAACTTAGAATATAATTCCGCAATCTTACCTTCCTTAAAATAGCAATAGAATGAATTTAAATAAATATCCTTATATTTATTTATATACTTATTTTTCAATAATTTTGTTGCTATTTTTTTTTCTTTTGAGAAACTAATTATAATACATAAAAAATAACAAATTGTTTATATTTTATCAACTGAATATTAGGTATTCTTATTCTTATTTTACACTTTTAATTTACACACTTTTGGTTCACTAATTTTAAGAAAGTTATTTATTTACATGCTTCTAAGCTAAATTGAATAGTATTATTTTTGTTAAGAGGGTTAAATATTTTTGTGTGCTTCAAAAGAAGCCCCGATTTGGCGCAGTGCATTATCCGAAGTCGCCCGTGGATTGCGGATTCCTTTTGGCCTCTGCTCCCATTGTTTTCCTATCGCTGCATCGTCGCATTGTCGCACAATACAAATGCCCGCAATTGCATTCTGAGGAATTGCGTCCCGCCGTCGGAATATCGGAATGCGAAAGCCTTGCATAAGTGGGTGTTTTCCGGAAATGGTGAAGGGATTGAGGCCAGAGGCCAAGGAGCAGGGGGCATGGGCAAAGGGCGGGGGAATATATGGTTCAGCTGCCAATGCAAACGCTTGACCAAGCCCAACTGACGCCGTTCCAAAATGTAAGTTAATGAACTCTCTGAAATATATTCATCCAAAGTATACGTTTGTATATATCGAAAGGAAATAATTATAGCAAGAAATTCAAACCAAATTTTTGCTTTTTATCCCAGAAAAATCAGAAAAGTTTTTCAAATCGAATCATAAATTTCTTTTTTGGATATCCCTGCTGCAGAACTATTTGTTTATAAATATAAACGTCCTTTAATTTTAAGTAAGCGATAGTAAGGCTTCGAAATTATACATTTTAAAAACCAAGTCCTACCCTTAGAAGTAATCAAATTATTGTAGTACAAATAAAAAGTATAAGGAATATAGTCCATTTTCAAAGTGACTTTTTTGACTTTTTGACTTTTCTTATTGTCCTAGCAGTAAATGTTTTTGGCATTGATAGTACTTTGTACAGAAACTTTTTGTCAACATTTTCCACCATATTTCAACTTTATTGCACTTCTTAGTAAATCTCTTAGTTATACGAAGTATAAACTAATTGAATTATTAATAATAATATTTATTAGGGTTACTTGAAACTATGAAATATGAAATAAATTTTAAATAAATAAGAAGCAAATCTTACTATCGTTAGGCTTGGTATCTCTTGAGTGATTTGCTGGTGATCTGATCCCTGCCACAGATGTATCGTTTATATATATCGAAAATATCCCTTGGCATCTACACTCCATTCGCCACAAATGACCGTGTGTTTGGCATTGCCGTGTTGGTTGCCTAATCAAAAACAGAAGCTCCAAAAGCCGCAAATTTTGGCCAGCGGATGCTGCCAAGTGCATGTGTATGAGTGTGAGTGTCTGTGTGTGCCAGTGTGTGTTTTGTGGGTGAGTGTATGAGTGTATGAGGGGGTGCACGTCCATTTTGTGGCGGCACACGTTGCGTATGCGCAACGCATTTCTATCGGCAGCAACAGCGTTGAAACAACTAAAAGCTAAAATTTTTGTTAAAATTTGCTAAATTTGCATTTTTTGACGTTTTTGCGGCTAGCATCGTTGTAGCAGCCAGAGAGCAATGCCTACCACCCGTCCATACGTCCGTCCATCTGTTTGTGTTGCAAATATAATTTTTAATTTAAATGCAAATTTTGGAAATCATTTTCGAAGCATTATGTGCCCATATTGATACGCAAATTGCTGTCAGCACAACACGCAGCACACGGTCGTCGCTGGCATAGACACATATATGTAGATATAGACATAGACATAGACATAGGTATAGCCATATATACATGGGCTACAAATGGATACACACACATGCAGATTTAATAACGCATACGCGTCAGTCAACCGCCGGCAGAAGCCGCAGCGCCAACAGTTTTGGGAGGTACTCCTCTCGGGGGACTGTGACCGCCGAGAAGCTGACAACGTCAGACGTCGTCCTCCCAGCTCCCATTTCCCATTGCCCATTTCACAGTTCTCGGCTCTCGGCTCCTGGTTTCCCAGTTTCCAGTATCCCAGCTCCCAGTTTTCCGTTGCCTATCGATTTTTGATGAATTCGTTGGATAGATGTTGCCGGATTCCTGCAGCAGCAGAAGCAGCAACAGCCGCCGCCTGTCCGAATTTAATGTTTATTGGTGGTAGCAGCAGGAGCAACCACAACACCAGCGGACAGTCCAAAGAATCCTCTCACCTCCATTCGGCCTGCAGGCAGTTATAGTTGCGTAAATAAATTTCTCCACCAAAGACATACACAATTCAGAAGTTTATTTCTTAATTTTTAGAATTTTTAATTACTCATTCAATATATTTTTCATCAATGGAACGCTTTCGTTCTTCAGAAAAATTTTGTATTTTATTAAATTTTTAGTGAATTCTTATTTAACATATATTTTAAAAATACTGCTTAAGTTGCAAATTCTAACACTCATGGTTAGTCAGTACTGTATGCATAATATATTTAAGCAAAATAGTAATCTGTGATATTATCTTCACTAAATTTTGAATTATAGAAAATATTGTAGATTTGTTAATAATATCTGATTTAACGTTTGAATAATAAACAGTAGGTCAGTAAGAAACATATAAATGTTATTGAGTTTATGAAAAAGACACGTAAGAATTGAAGTAATATAAAAATAAAATAGTTTTTATTTACTAAGCCTGCATTGAAACTCCTAAAAATAAATCATGATCTATTTGCTTTCAAAAATACAACGAATGCTCAGGCTGGAGTAACATAACTTAATCCTTTAATGCGGCAAGTGAAAAGGTACATTTAACATTTTATCAGTGGCAGCAAGGGCATACTACCTTTTACATCAATCATTCGGTAAGTGCCCATTCCCGAGACCCCTTTCCCCAGTTATCCCGTTGTCATTTAGTTTTTTGCACGGCTTTTGCTCTGATGATTATAATTCCATCGGACTGAACGCCACTGAACACCAGTGAACACAGGCGCATTTAAAACCATTTCACAAGTCGTCAAATCCGATTATGAACTCATTTCACTATTCACTCTGCGCTGTCCGCCAGCGACTTTGATGTTTAATTTGCAATTTCATTTTAATGTGCCTACCGAGTGCCACGCCCCCTCGCGGCTGACGCCTTCCTTCCGCCATTAACCGCCGGGGCCCCCTTCTCGCCGCACTTTCCGGTTCGCCATCATTCAGTGTCCACCTGGGCGTATGAGCAATTCATAAAGGCCAACCAATCGTGACCCAGACCCACCGATTCGCGCCCCTTATCCCCCTTTGTTGCGATAATTTTATTATTGCCGCCAATGTTGCCGTTGTATTTGCCATTTTAGCTATTAGTTGGTTGCCAGCAGCTGGCCATTAACGTCCATTTAGCCAGGGCGCCACGCATTTCTAAGTCGGTTACATTTTCTAATTGCCGCAGATGGCCAAAACAGCGGAAGCCACAAAAGTAGCACCAGTATTATTGTACACCTACAGGGACTTTCGTATTGAATAACATTATCTTAGTCCGGTTTTTTGGCTAACAAACAGTACAGGCCTTTAATTAATTTAATCTTTTATCATATCGATACACAACCTCTTTGCATTTGCTTTTTATTTATTGAGCTTTAAGTTTAAAGATTTTATAACTACACTCTATATTCTTTGGAGGTTATGCTGTCAATTTGGATTTGCATTAATTGACTGATGTATCACACAAAGTATATTTATATCATATTTATATCACTGTATATTTATTTCAATTTAAATAAAATACAAACTAATATATATGTTTTTAAAATGTTAATAATTATATTAGGTACTTTAAGTGCAAGCAGCTATTGTATTGAACGCAATTGTTTGCAGTGAGTAGTGGGGTGTGACTTGAACGTTGATTACAACAGACAGCGACAACAGCAACATTAGGGGAAATGCGAGGGAATGTCGGGAGAAAAGCGGGTGAAAAGCGAGTGAAAAGCGAGTGAAAAGCGGGAACTAGAGCGTTTTGCATGCGATAGATGCGACGGCATTTTTGCCTCTGTCAGTTGCCATTGATTTCACCCACTTTGCCCGCCAGCAATTAGTGCAACTCCGGCAGCAACACCATCGCACCAGCAATGTAAACTATCAACCTCCATAAGGGCGGGGATTGGGAAAAGGGGCGTGGCAGGGGCAAAGGCACCCCACCTTATCCCATTAGCACCCGACAAACTCTTTTTGCATTCATTTATGAATATTTTAAAATTCATTGCTGATGTTGCTGCCGTGCAAGTTGCTGATGTTGTTGCTGTTGCTGCTGCTGCCTGTTGTTGTTATTATTGAAATCTAGACGGAAATTAAGTTGTCCCGCTCGAGCGTGTGGCCATAATGGAGTGTGGAACCCAAGGCAAGCCAAACCCAAAGCGAAAGCCACCTTTTGCTAGTTACCTGAGACATCTTAATGGACACGGAAGACCAAAGTTCGGCTTGGATGCCGGCTGATGTACGAGTATGCATGCTGCTGCAAAAGAGAAGGTGACTATTAATGCCCTTGTTGGGCAGAAAGGGTCTGGCATTACACTATTCAGACATTTGTGTATGGCAAGCGGTTGAAGTCAACGGATCCAAGTGAAAACATGGTCACTTAACTCTGGACGGAGTTACATTAAATTGCAGTCACTGAATATCATTATAATTGGGGTATTATTGGGGCATTATTGCCGTCTTTCATTTAATTTCATATTTCTATTGATTTATCTCTCCTCTAAGTAAATAACAAATAACGATGCATGTAGCACATTGTAGGTTCTCAATATAGTAATTGTGTAGTATGAGATTTATTGGCACCAAAACTAAAGGAGAGTGAATACCTGTTCGGGTATTAAAATTTAAAATTTAAAATTTATTGAAATAACCATTTACAGGGCAACAGAAGCTAGGCTTAAAAATGTATGGATATTTAGGTATATGTTAAAAGTGTTAAATTTTAAATTAAATTATGATTTGAAATTTGAGAGTCTAGAATATTATTATAAGAATTTTAACTTAGCTGAAAGCATTTCCCCTGTACCCCTGAGATCTTTAAGCATTTCCAAGAAGTCTTAAGTGTATGTAGACAGCCCCAGATTGTGCTTTATAACCGGTCCTTGCTTCTGGACTTGGGATAAGGGGTGGCAGGACTCGGATCCTGAGCGACTCTTCCTGGCTCCAGGTCACGTTCAGGATGCTGACGCTCCTCGGGTTAACAAGTAACAAGCAAGGACCTTCGGGGGCAAGGACAATGCGGATGGGGGTCCTCGAGGAGGAGGAGGAGGAGGAGGAGATGGTGCGTTAATGTTTCTTTTACGTGCCCACAGTAGCACCCTCTCCCCCACCCTAGTTCGCACCCACTGTCTGCCTGTCCCGGCACTTCCTAGGTAATGTAAGTTAATAGCCATTGTTGTGCCTGCCCCCCGACCTGCTACTACTCACCCTGACCACCACCGTGACCCCCACTCGTCTTCTTCTAGCCAAGGCTACCCTTCTTCCACTCCCAAAAAAAAAAAAAAAAAAAAAAAAAAAAGCGGAGAAAAACGGTGGAACGGTCAGGTTTATTGATAATTATTGTGCCCGGCTTCCTTTCGGCTCCCACTCGCCTCCTGCTTTGCTGTTGTTGTGCATAAATTTAATTTGGTTAATTAATTAAGAAAAGCTGCAAGTGCGAGCGAGAGCGAGAGCGGGATGGGGATAGTGGGTGGGTGGGTCACTTTGCGAGGCAGTAATTGAAAATAAAGACCAATTTTTTAATTAAACTTTAAATTAATTTATTGAAGTGCTCCGGGAGGACAAGATAAGGTGTGGGGTCAAAAGGGGGATTGTCGGGGATTATGAACTTTGACCCGCGGTCACTTCAATTGCAGATCAAAGTGCTCCCAGATTAACTGAAATAAAATGGGAATCACTCAATATGCTCATTCATTTAAACTTATTTGATTAAAGACTTCGCCGGTTAACAAAATATTATACATACAATATATTTACAAAAATATGTCGCAAAATAAGGCAAAGCCTTAAAAACGAAACTCTATGAAAATCCATTCCAGAGGTAGAACTTGTCTAAACAAGGGAACTTCATTACTTTGGGGCTGGTGGAAGCCATAAAGTATTTTATTTCTAAAATTATGTACTCTGCACGAATGAAGCCCCTCATCCTAATAATTGAGTTTAAATTCCCGCTTTAAGTACGCCCCTTTTTAGGGGGCGTGGCTTTGAGGGACAGGGCTCGCTGCACTAAACCAACAATGCGCTAATGCTCATTTAATGTGATTTCGCACGTTTGCATTTTCTATTAGATTCACGCACACACACACACACAGAGGCACTGACAAGGGACCTCACACCTACACACACACACACACTCCGGAAAATGGACATATGTGAAGAGTTTTTAGAAGGTCGATATTACGAATATTCTTCTGTTAAAGTGTATTTTAATATTACTGAAGATTTATTTTTATTGTTTGCCTAAATTATTAAATAAACAAAAAACCAGACACCAAAATAATTACAGTGTCTAAGATAAACAAGAATTGATTTACAATTGACCAGTTTGATGAATAATATTTATGAGGTTAAATGTGGCTCATGGCTGTATTATTTAAATTTTAAAATCAGTCAAAAATTCGTGCTGTTTATCAGATACAAATTTGTATATATCCAGTAGAAAGTATATTTCTAAGACCTTTGCGATCTTACTTAAATGAATCGCGACTAATCGCGATATACGTTGGACCCATGAACGAACTTAGACCCATCTGCATTGCTAAAACGTATTTATCTTAGTTTTACGCAATATTTGCACTATATTACATAGCCACATTGTTCCCACCGCCAATGAAGCTCGAAATGAAAAGCCAGCCCATGCAAAAAACTCCGAAGGGGGCGTGGTCAGGGGCGTAAGTGGGCGGTTTGGCAGTGGCTTGTCGCTTGCCGTGCAAAGGTAAACACAAATTGTTGCATAAGCGCACTCAAGCGGTGACTTACACTTTGCCAAAATGGGGGGGCGATGAATAAAATATATAGCGATACACGTTAAACATTAATTGGAAAAGTCATTTTTATTATAAATAACATTTGAATATCTTAATTTGTTTAGCTTAAAAGCATTTGTACATTAGTTTTACCAAAAACAGTATAAGAAAAATAATATATCTTGACATTAAAAAATATAATTTACTTTTATTAAAAAATAAGCCAAATTAAAAGTTTTTGAAACCTAAATTTACTAGTTAATAAACATTTTTCCATTTAAGAAATACATTTTTTAATAATCGTTGGACGTGTAAATCTTTTCTGGTTTTGTATTCTTAAAACCAATTTTTGCATATCAATTGCATACACTTTGTGTGCAGTGCATTGTGAAAATATTTCGCATTGAATGTTGCAAGGGACGAAAAGAGATGGAGTTTGCGAGGTGAAAAATCTGTGCTAGCCGGCTGAAGTACACGTGGAGAAAAAAAGGGGCAAAAATATTAATTAAATTAAAACCACAAAACCAAGCCCGCAAATATCCGCACACACAAAATGTTGTAATCACGATTTATGCTGAGTTGGTTATTTACACTTTGCACTTAATACACACACACCCACACCACGTTTTGCGGGGTATGTGCATACATGAGTGCATGTTGCACACGTTGCGCGAAGCTTTTTGCATGTTTAGCAGAAAATAATATGCAAATTATGCAATTATTTTAGCTCGGTCTGTGTGCGTCCTTATCGCCCACTATCCACCCATCCGCCTATCCACCTTAATATCCCGCCCCTTTGGCAGGTGCTGCAGTGCTCCGGATGACCAACGCCGGACACAGCAGCAACATCTATGGCAACAGCAACACATCGCCTGCACAGCAGCAACATCCTCGACACAGCAGCAACATGGAGGCACTTTGCCTGATTGCACCCGTCTGCTGGGTGTCCAATTCCATCCAGTGTCTTCCAACTTTGCTCTAATCGCTTCGGAGGCGGAGAGCAAGGGCGGTTAAGGCTACTTTTTAACGTTCCTGATTTCTGGCAGATCATTTGCCAACTTTGCCAGCAAGTTGCTCCTTCTGCCAGTATTTGCCATCTTTTTTGGCCAGACAACCGCACTAGCTGCGCTTTGTTTTTGCGCCTTTGTCCCCTTCAGCTTGGCACGGTTTCACATTGTTTCCCAGCACTTCGCCAGGACACAGCCGATTTTGCGATTTTGCGACTTTGCGATTTTGTGACCCCTCCGCCTCCTTCAGGTTTTGTCCTGTCGGCGCCAGAAATTTATGACAGCATTTGGCCAAAACATATGCCGGCAGACGGGCATTAGCCGCCTTTGCCGCCGTCATCTTAGCCTCTGGAGTGAGAATCAGCAGGGGCGGACGATGAAGGTCCACCTACAGCACTTTGCGGGCACAAAATGTCACTGGATATTGAAGGAATTTGATAATGCGGAATTCATCAAATAAATTGCGATACGGAATTTACATAAATCAGTGCAGACACTTTAAAGCCATGAATACGGGAGGCATCGACATTTCTTAAATATTAAGGATATTTATTTTCACAATAGCATTTACATTTCATTATTTAATTGCATTTATAACTATACATATGTATAATTTAAAAGGAACAATAAAAATATGACAAATTTATATTATTAATTTATAACCAAGAAATTGAATAAATGATTTAGAGCCATCCTCATTGTAGACCTTTTAAAATGGTTCCTAAAATCTGGGTAAGTCTACTTAAAAACACATAAAAAACTTGAAAAATGTAGTAGTTCAACCGACTTTTGACTAATGATGATTGTTTTATGGATTTATCAGAGTTTGCCAAAAGGTAAGCATACTTTGAAAAACAAGCAGTAAATGCTTTGTAAAATTAAAATGAAAAAAAAAAACAAACCACGTTTGTCTGCAAATTTAATTACATCAGAATTACAAATGGTTCATTGAATTTTTAAGTCACTTGGCCGTTTAAAGATTAGTTTGAATTAGCATAAAATTATTTGTATATTTTTACATAAGATCTTTTTGTGCCCATGATACGAGCTTAGCAAGTCATTTCGAATTTCCCCCCGAGGAAAACTCTTCCGGTCGAATGACGAAATCAAAATTCACTTATCCAGCTGCCAGGCGAATTTTTCGAAGAGAATGGGATCGATGGCTCTTCGTTTATTAAGGCGACTCCTTGAATGCCTAATGAGCAGGATAAAATGATGAAGGGCAGTGGCGAAGGTCCATGTGTGCGTGGAAATTATTTATTGACTTTCATATACAATTTGGCAGGCCGGCAAGCAAACAGACAAACAAATGCTAAATTATGCACCCCTCACCGCCGCCGCCTTTTTAGTCTTCAGACTTCAGACATCGCATAGCCATAACAAAGTCACTTGTCAAATGCAGCCAAAGCCAATCTGTGTTCCAATACCAATGCCACTGTCATTGCCAATCCCAATCCCAATCCCATTCTCGAGCCGAGAAATTAAAAGACCCGGCAGCGGCAGCAACACTTAATGCCAAAAATATGGATAATGTCATTTTTCTATCGAATACCCCGCCCATCTATTTGGTCCTGTCGCTTTCCGCTTCCTGATGTGATTATGATAAAATATCCTCGAGCTGTTCTTCGCTCCCTTTTATGATTTATGACTTTGAATATGGCAAACAAAACGGCTTCGATTTGTGCATTGGGGGCGTGGCAGGGGCGGTGGAGGTGGAAGTGAAGGCAGGACAATAAGCACTCGAGTGCGTCGGCATAATTTATCCTTGTTTGCCCGTCGAGCCGCAATTTCGCATTGGTAAAACTTTTTCGCAGCTCTGTTTTTTCTCTTCCCCCGCGCACATACATACATATAAATATATATATATATTTTTTTTTTTTTTTATTATTTTGCCGACCAGCAGCAGCAGCACCACCTGAAACAGGGGTGTCTGGCCACCATTTCTGAGACCCAATCCAGCCGAGTCCTTCGGAAACAAAACCCCATCGATACACCCGTCTGGCCATCATTTTTCGCGCATAATTTGCTCTATTATGGGGTTCGAGTTCCAGTTCCAGTTTGGGGGACTGTGTCGTCCTGCTCCTGAGTCCTTGTATCCTTGAATCCTTGGCGGGGTGCCTTCAATTTTCATAATTTGCGACTTTTTTGGGGGTGCCACGAGGTCAACTCACTTAGCACTGTCACGCCCAGCTGAAAAAAAAAAAGTAATAACGAAAGGCAGCAGGAAGCGCTCGAAAAAAGGATGTTTTGCAAAGGGGGAAGTTTGAATACGCTTGATCGAAAAACTGGTGCCTCAATTGGGGGGTGAAATATTATATATGTGGTGGTTTTCACGTTTTGCAAATTATTAAAGCTGATTTTTAAACATTAAGCATTTAGTTAATGTAATTAGGTATCAAATACCTTTGTATTTAACTTATTTTAAGATATTGTACTGTTTAACAAAGATAAATTCTTTATCTTTATACTACTTCAATAAATCTTGAAAAGATGTAAAATGCAAAACCATTATTTTGATATTCAAAATAAAAAACAATTGTCCTACAAAATTGTAATCAATATATATTTATGCAAAAATGTAGCTTAAGTAAACAATAAATAGTATATCACCAAACAACAACACACCAACCTTGCCTGTAGTTCTCTAACCATAAATGTGTTTCAGTTACATACTGATTCCATTTCTTTGGAATCCATCCGAAATAAAGGTGAGAGAACGTTTGCATGAATACTTCTAATCAAGCGAATGCAATCAGTTTTCCATCGAAGAGAAAGGCCAAATCAAATCAGGGCAGCTCACTCAATTGCCATAGGAGTCGGCGAGTGTATTCATTGCATTCATTTCGGACACATTCCTCGTCTTGTTTGCATCTGCATCTGCATCTGCTTCAATCTTCGGGGGAATGACTTACTGCTCCCCGATTGCGTATACGCCATGTGCAACAAGCCGAGGCTACCACTCACTCACTCACACACACACACTCACTCAAACACTCACTGGATTTTCCGTGGGTCTAGACAACTTCGCTTTTAGCCCAACGTCAACACGAATTTTCGCCTTCCACAAAAACTGGCCATGGTCAAGTGCGGCTACCTTCGAGGGTTGTAAAGTGGTTGGCTGGTTTGGGTGGCTTGGGTGGTTGGGGTGTTGGGTGGCTTAGGTGGTTGGGTGGCTTGTCCGCGAGTCCCGACATTGTTGAGCCCCCTTCACGTCTCAGCTGGGCAAAAATCCTTGTCAACAAGCGCGGACTGGAGGCGTGGAGCTTGTGTTTCAGAAGGCTTTCTGGCCGTATCAGCTTTGCTAAAATTAAGTTTTTGACCAATTTCTGCATTTTTTTATTTTAAAACCTCAAAAAATATTCATCTGTGAATGCCATTTGATTGGAAATTTAATGACAAATTCACCAATATATGACATTACATCTTTTGAGCATTACTTCTCAGCGTTTCGATAAAAAAAACTGATTTTCAGGTGTTTTTATAAGGTTTTTGGAGACTTGTCAAAAAATAAAATCCGAAAGAGTCCCTTGGTTGTATCTTGGCCAAAAATAGACGTATAGCCATAAGAGTGACTGTTTTAAATAGCTGGCGACCTATACTTTCCATCCACAATCAGTTTACAAAAACTAATTTTGCTTCGATGCAAAAACCGATTTTTAAAAATCGATTTTTTGAAAAATTTATTTTTGTCCAAATTTCTGACTTTTTTGTAAGGGGGTACATCATCATTTTTTGCAGAAATTTGAAAATCTGAAAAAATTTTAACTGTGAATGCTATTCGATTGGAAATTTTATAACGGATTCAACAGTGTATGACATTTCACATTTTGACCATTATTTCCCAGGGATTTGACACAAAAACCATGTTTTTAATGTGTTTTTCGTGATTTTTGGCGGTTTTTTAAACAAAATTATTTCTGAAGAGTCTTTTTGTTATAACTTTGTTAAAATAAGACCCAAAGTCAAAAGAGTTGCTATTTTGAACAGCTGGCAACCTATACCATCCAACCCTGCTCGATTGAAAACAATTAATTTAGTTTTGACAAAAAAACCGAATTTTGATAAACGTTTTATGTAAAATTTATTAATGACCAAATTTCTGACTTTTTTGTAAGGGAATACATCATAATTTTTTGCAGAAATTTGAAAATCTGAAAAAATTTTAACTGTGAATGCCATTCGATTGGAAATTTTATTACGAATTCAACGGTGTATGATATTCCATCCCTTGACCATTAGTTCTCAGCGTTTTGATAAAAAAACTGATTTTGTAGGTGTTTTTTTTCGGATTTTGGAGACTTGTTAAGAAACAAAATCCTAACGAGTGCTTTTCTGGTAACTTAGCTAATATTAGACTTATAACCATAGGAGTGACTGTTTTGCACAGCTGGCGACCTATACTATCAATCCACAGTCGGTTCAGAACAATTAATTTTGTCTTGATGCAAAAACCAAAATTAAAAAAGTAGATTTTTTGAAAAAAAAAAATTTTTGTCTAGGTAATTTTCTATTATTTCTTCTTATGAGTGGGTTACACTATTTTTATCACTCGAATTTTGGTTTATTCATGGAACCGCTGCATTGGTCACGCACAAAAGTCAGCCCCCGAAAACCAAAACGCCCCTCCTTTTAACATATGGCTACCGAAAGGTGCACAAATGAGGACACCGCACGCCAGACATATGTACGAAATGAAACGTAATGAATTTGATGATCTATTGTCAAAGTGGGCAGGAACTTCTGGGGGTTCTGGGGATTGGGCTGCTCGAATTGGGGTTGGTGGCGCTGGTGCTGGTGTCCCCCTCCCCCCTACTCGTAGGCCTCTTTTAAAGTCACTTCGTTGGCTTACTTTGTATGCGTGGCTCGCAGAATGCCAGAGAGGGTGTGGAGTGTGTGCATCCTTAGCATCTATCAGTCTGCAGAGCTTCCTTCCTTCCTTCCTTCCTGTCCCCCGGTCCCCCGGTCCCCCTGTCACCTCCTGTCCTCAGTTTTCCGTGCTCCGTTCCTCCGGAGCGAACGTGCGGCAATGCGTGCATGTACCCCTTATCCTGCCTCTTTCCCACAGCCATCCATCGTTCAGTGTTATTTTGGAATGCGTCGACTGATATGCATATGTGGATGTGCACTGCGAGAAGATTGGGACAACAAATAAAAAATAAAATTCAACTAGTAGTATAATATAGATAAACAGAAAGGTGTTTCCTTCCAGTGTAGAACTGTGGGTATACGGGCAGGGACGACACGACACGACACAACCACGGCCTCATCGCATCCACACCCACATGTGCGCTCATTCATTCATTCATTCATTTCGGAACCCAGGAACCCGGCAACCCGGGAACCCGGGAACCCGGGAACCCAGCCCTGGAACATCCCGGATTTGGATCTCGGGATCTGCTGCCCTGCTCGACTCAGATAGCGATAGACTGGGCCCTATATATATACATATGAATGGGGGGCATATTCAATTTAGCAACACACGAGAAGATGACAAAACGATTGCTTTCGACTGCTTGTCATATGGATGATGAATTGTTCCTGTTCCGAGCGACCAGCTCCCATCCTCGTCCTCATCTTGGCCACCATCCTTGCAAAACATCCTTTTGTTTTTGCTGCCGCCACTGCTGCATATTAATGCCGTGTGTGTGTGTGTGTGTGTGTGTGTGTGTGATAAACTTAAAGCGGAAATTAAATTTGGGGCAATTAAGGTGTGTTTTGCCGTTCCCCATTCAAGTCGAAAATGAAGTGGCAACAGCCGGTGTGTTTGCTCGTTTTTCGGAAGGTGTGACTTGCACACTTTCCACATGTCTTTTTGCGGTGACAGCCTAAAAACTGGTTTAGAAATTTTAACAGTCTTCTCGGCCCTAGCAAAGGCATCAGTATGCCAAGGGGCAATAATAGTGTTCTACCCATAAAAAAGGGTTATACAGCAAGAAGAAGACTAAAATCTGGGAATGATTTTAATATTTTATACATGTATGAAATTAAATAAATTTGTATTATATGCAAACATATTTAAATTCATTAGTTCATTTGAAAACCTACACCACGAACCTTTAATGTCTATTTATGGTCAATGACCTTTATTATTTGTTTATTTAATTGCCCAACGATGGTGTTGTTATCAATTTTGAAGCAAGTTAATTTACGTAAAAGCTACTTTGGAAATAGTTTATCTATAAGATAACCCTTTACCATTTAGAAATTGTCATTAAAACCGAACCCCTGCAGCAAGTTCAGAGCGAAGTTGTGGCGCAGTCTGACCCCTCTCAAACCCCCTTGAACCGGAAGTACTGGAACCCCTCTGCACGGGCACTAGCAAATCAATTAGTTCAATGCATGTGAAGAGCGCAGCGTCGGCTTTATTTGCACTGGAGCACTTCCGCTGCTCGCTGCCAACAAACAAAACTAATTACAAGCATTTTCATTAACGCCTACGAGTGAGCAACTCCCTCCCAGTGGCCCCATGCACTTGCATTTGCCGGGGAAATTGGAAGTGGAGTATGGGAAGTCATGGGGGAAAGCAGGAAAACAGGGAAACCGGAGCTGGGAAATGGGGAAGGGGGGGAAAGGGGAAAGTGCTCGGGTTTCTGCGGGGAGGGGGCAACTACTTAAAAGTCGATGCGCAAGCAAGGCTAAAACACTTTTGCAGTCACTCAAGTGACAATGCAGACGGCCAGTTGGAAAGTGGGGCGGGAAAATTGGGTGGCCAATGGAGACACCAACCAGCGATCACAACAAGTAGCTAAATTAGGCACTGAAAATACTTGGAGAAAACAGAGATTTATTTTATTTATGCTAGTTGTAAATGTTTAAGTTAGCTATTTGTTTATCTTGGAAATAAAACGTTGCTTTATTCGCCTTCATAAGCTAAACCACAAATTGCGTTTCATTATTGGCATCGCTTGTGCTATTACAATTTTGTTATTTATTTAATTACATTTTAGTAATATTTTATTTGTGATCAAGTACAAAACGTTTTTCGCTTTTAAAACTACATTTTTCGAATTATTGTAGCTCTTAAACATTTCATTCGAAATTCAGTCCGCCATAATTTATTTTAAAATTTAAGTCTCAAAACGAGAACTTTACTCGAAAAACTTCAAATAAATTAACTGTGCAAATACACATTTTTGGTTTAATTTTTATTTGAGTTTCCTAATAATAACATTTGGCTAACCAACCAAATAATCCTTCTACTATCTTATCTGGGAAAGACAAAAAAAGATTTTAATATATTTATTCCAATAATTAGACCTCCAAGGGTATAACAAATACTTCTATTAATTTTAATGTTTTCCAAAAAGAGCTAGAATAAACTCCGCATTTCATTCAATTGTGTTGGTTTTAATAACAGCTTTTATAAAGCCAACTTCACAGCACTGAAATTGATTGGAAAGTGGAGTGGGGGAATAGTAGAGTCACCGGAGACGACGACAAAGTTCGTTGGCGCAAACTTTACCGCCAATGCGGCGCATCCCGAATCTGTGCCGTCAACAAAAAATATTCGGCGCTGCGAGCGGCTAGTAACCCCAAAAAAGGGAAGGACCATCCGAGTCCGAGTCCGAGTTCGAGTTCGAGTCCAGGTTCTGGTTTTGGTTCTGGACCAGGAAAATGGAAAATGCGACGGAGTAGAGTGGTGGAAAAGGGCGAGTGAATTGTCTAATTACAGCTGCCAGCTGCAGGGGAAAACAAAGGCGGCGCTGTCAGGAGCAGCGGGAAAATCCGAGGCGAGCTGCGCCTTTTGTCGCCGCATCGTCGCCAAAGCGAGTCGAAAACATCTTAAGCACATTTTTAATTAATTTAAATGCGTTAAGTTGCCTGTCACTTCATTTGGCGCCCCAGTCTCTCAAGGACCCGCACTCGAGTCCACGTTTCAGCACTTCAGCACTTGGGCATTTTGGCATTTTGGCGCTGGTGCGAAGGATCCGCCCCGCAGACAGGTGTCCTCGCAGCCAGGACATTCGGGATCCAAAGGCCCGTCTCGATGACGCTGATGAGCTCTGTCCGAGAACCCCCCCTAAAAAGGTCACTTTTGCTTTGATTTCAAGAATGAAAGTATTAAAGGCATTGCTAGACAACGAAGAGAGGGGAAAAAGATTCGTTGTCCAAAAGTAATTAGTAGTCGTAAGCGCATCAAGTAAAAACAGATGAAAAAATAAAATAAAAACCTACCTACACCGGAAAGCAAATCTTCTTATAAACCTAGATAGAAATATAATGTTATATGTCTTTTTATTTCGCAAATACCTTTTCTTGTGATAAATGTCTGATACATTATTCAATACGATGGATTATAAGTCCTCCATTCAGTTCTCAACTGCTTGTTAAGAAGAAATGATATGTACATATATCTGAAAACCGATGAAGATGTTCAATTTTTGGTTTTCTATTCACCATTCACCATTTTCCCCTTTGACAAACCAAGCCAGAATCTGCCCTTTACCACACAACCCACACACACACATAGCAGATGCCCAACTGATATTCGGAGCTCCATCAAATGGTGGCTACTGGCAAATGGCCCAAAAACTCTATTATTCCATTCCATTCGCAACGACTGGCTACAAATTGTCCAACTTAATTAAAGAAGCGCTGTCTTACTTTGTAATTGAGCGCCATCTACCGGCCCATCACGACAATACATATACACATGTATGAATGTATATGCTTTATGTATATGCTAACAGTTGCGGGCACAAATATAGCACAATTGTGTATAAGCAGTTTTCTTTAATTTCTTTATTCTATCAGATTTGTTAATGTTTATTTAAATAATTTTTAAAATTAAAACCTGAGTTTCTAATATTAAAATTTTTAAGCAAGACATAAGTGTACTTTAAAAACAGAAATATTTGTTTAAAAAATCAATTTCATGTTCTATACTTTTCATAGCATAAAAATATAACATAAACATAACCTAACAATTAAAGTAGGAGCTCAAATATTATTGCAACACTATCAGCACAAAATGTATTTGGGAATAAAAAAAATGCAGCTGTCCGAAAAACCAATGCTATTTTAAACTCTCAAAAGAAAGATGTTTATTTTGCAAATATCAAAAAGTATTTTTTTCGATTCAATATTTAATTAATCTGAAAACACAAATATTTTTGGGGCAAAAACGAGACATAACAGCTGTGATTGCAGGCCAACCATTTTGCCCGCGGCTGTTTCGTTGGTCGGTGGTCGGTGGGAAGGAGAGGCAAACAGCACGCCTTCTCCCTCGCTCCTGCAGCTACGGCACTACTTCATAAGCTGGCCGAAATAAAACAAAAATAAAAACGGGCGAAAACAAAAAACCCATTCGCACACTCAAAGTGAAAAAAGCGGGGCAGTTTCCGTGTGTGTTGACGGCGACAACAACAACAGCAAGAGCAGCAGCAGCAGCAACAGCAACAGCAGCAACAGCCACAACACAGCATCAGCAACAAACATTGCAGCTGGGATAAAAACAAGGGGGTGTGGCAGCGACATGAAATTGTATCTGGGCAAAAAGTGCACCGTTGCTTTTAATTGAAAACGCAAATTGGTCATCAATTAATTTGACATACATATAGACGTTGACATTGCCCGTCGGTTTATCCAAAAACAAAAAATGATATTACCGAGAAATGGGGAAAACTCCAAACAGTTGGAAAACCTCCAATTGCCATCCCTTTCACTGCGATCAAAGTTAACGCCACTTTTCCTGCTTTATTTTCCGAGCGAAAGGAAATGCAAATCCCCGAAATTCGTTTAAACGGTTCTGATTACTTCAAATTCAGCCGCAATGAAATGGCGGAGCAAAGCGAAAAAGCGGCGTTCAAATAAATAAATATATATATGAAAATAAATAAGACGGCACTCGCGTTTCCTCCAGCCGCAACTTCCGATGATTATCATTATTATTTTGGCGCTTCCTTTGTCTTTGTCTGCCAGCGTTTTGCTGATGCTGTTGCTTTTTCGTACCCTGGCATTTGACTCAAGGGGGGAGTATCTAAATAAGGAGTGTAAACTAAGTAAAACTTGTATCACCCATACGCCCTGTGTGCAATCCGTGCCCATAAATGTAGGCAACGATTTTTTAAAATTTTATTTCTTCTTTCGCCTACTATTTAAATTAAGAAATAGTTATGATTTTACTTACTACTAAATAGTCTTACTATTTGAAATCATGTGTGTTCTATACCACCATATAATTTCCTTATTTAACCTTTGCACGTGTTTTTTTACGGCTAGATTTGAGAGTTGTTGGTTAATAATTTAAATTTAATATATATTTAATTACCAAACAAATTCAAATTTTTTTAAATTATGAGACTTTTGAATTATGTTGTCTGTGCTGCAATTTAATTTACTTAAGATTGCAACTGACTGAAGTAGATTAACATATAAAATATATAAATATCATAATTGATTTAAGATCAATTCCATGCTTATTGTCCCTTAAAATTTCATATTTTTTAAATGATTGATTAAACAATTGCTGGTAAGGAAGTCTCACCTTTAATATAACATTACTCACTTGGTAATTGAATGTATAAAAGGTAACAAGTAGTCTATACCTCCGAAAGGAGTAGATATTCTTGTATAACTGTGGTCGCTGCATCTGATGTGGCTGCAGTTGGTGCTGCAAGTGTTGCTGTTGTTGCCACTGATGTTGCTGCTGTCGCCGATGGCGCTGCATTTGCAATGGAAATGGCCACGAGAATGGCTCCCATCGTCGCCGTCATCATCATCGCATGCGAAATGCATTTTAAATGCGTCGCCAGCCGAAAAAACGGATCGTATCGGTACGGAACGTAGCGAAACGGTTCGGTTCAGTCCGGTTCGCTTCCCTAAAAGTCGTTGACAATTCGGCGACGATGAAAATAAATAAATAGGCGGAGGTGGAGCTGAAGGCGAGGAGCAGTCAAAGTTATATCCCCCGAATTTTCCGTTTTTGGGCCCTACTCACTCCGCTGAGGCAACGTAAGCATGCAAATATTTAGATTAATGCAAGACTTTTGCAACAAAATACGCGGCGCGCATATTGCCAAACGAATTTTTATTTATGCCAAAGGAGGGAGTACGAGTCCAAGTCACTTGTCAGTCGCAACGCCAACGTCGCTGACAAAATTAGTTTTGGTTTTTTATTTTCAGTTTTTTGTTTTTAGTTTACTTCCTCTACTTTTGTTCAATTTCACTTCGCCAGGAATGGGGTTTTCTTTTTCCATGCAACCTATTTTATGATTTCGTTGGCAGCATTCGATCCATGTTACTTACAATTTTTTTTTGAAAGTGTAAAACTAGTTATTGTCTGTATGATTTCGTTTACATTCTTCTAATCTCTTTCAGTCTTTTGGTAAGCAAAAAGAAAGAAACCGGTGTTGATATTACTCTGTCTTTCTCCAATCTTTTTTGATAGAATTTTTTTTTTCAACAAAATTCTGAAATGTATGAGATATTATAAAATCTTAAATTTCAATCTCAAATAAATGTAAAGTAATATAAGGGAAAGTTTTGCAAATGAATTGATATGCCGACAGCTGCGTGCATTTTGTTCGTAGGCTTGGCAATCATTGTTTACTACAGCAGGGAATCCTCCTGAAGGGAACTTCACCCAGCACCCACTTTTGCCACCGCTTTCCCCGTCCTGGAAAACTCTCTTATTCTCTTTTTTGGATTTCTCTGCTTTCTCCTCTTCAAATTCTCTCTGGAGCTGCCATAAATCTAGCTAAAGCTTACTATAAACTTCTCAGCGAATGGTTTGAAACCTAGCTAAATTGAATTTATAAAAAGTAATTAAAAACAATCTTAAAAACAGCAGTAATTTGCATAAATCAATTCAATCGGCAAATGCCAAAACTAATAATAATGGTGGCGAGGGATTTAAATTGGCATTAAAGGATTTATCATAAAATTTTTCATAAGCTTATTAAAACTTACTTAACAATATATATACAAATAAAAACACTAAAGTCTCACAGCAAAAAATACTTTAATAACTTTTTATATAACAACTATATAAAAAAAACACTAAAGCCTCGACGAAAAAAATTTTAATAATTAAATCATTAAAAAAATAATAACAATTAAAAATTTGTTCTGTATTACAGCAATGTGTGTTACTAACCCTTAGAAATTTAATTTTCTTCTGTTTCAAGATTAATAAAGAAAGATATATAGAATACAATTTATTTTTTGTATGCTTTTTACGTTTTTGTTTTTTGCTGTTATAAAATCCATATCGTTAAGCTTGCAAAAAAAATTACGCATACGCATAAATCAGTGTTGGAATCCAAATCAAAGAACTATTTTCCCGAGTGTAAATGTTGCCAAAGCCGGCATACAATACCGAAGTGGTGATGCAGGGATGCATATGTGAATTCGGTTAGCCGATAAACTGAAATTGCACTTGAAACTTAATTACGAACTGGTGGCCGACTGGCAAGCAGCAAAATGCAAATGCAAATGCGAGCTGCAGATGCAGATGCAGATGCAAATGTGGAATCGAAATACCTGACAGCCGGGGAGCTAAGGCTGAAAGCCGAAACTAAGTGCCACTCGCCCCGAATTTCGTGTCCCGACCGCCGTCATACATGGCGTATGAGCAATGCGAGCGACTGGCCGAACTGCCAAACTAAATGTGCCCATAATGCGCCATAAACCCATTTCCATTCGCATTCCCATTCGCATTCGCATTCCCACCCCACTGACACACTTATGTAATTAAGTGTCTTGTTAAAACGGAAATGGAATTCGGTTTCGGGTTTTGATTTTAATTTACATTAATTGCAGCTGCAGCTGCAGCTGCAGCCGCAGCCGTAGTTGCATTGCATTCGGGGAATCGAAAACAAATTTGGACAACAGGTTATGATAACAACGGCAACAACAATAGTTCGTCTTTCTAAGTCCAGCATTCCAGGAGCTTAAAAATGCATGAAACGAAAGTGGATATCTAGCAGCCTACACTTTGTATGGCATTATGCCCTTAATCAACCGCACTCGATGTAAAAGTATTTGTGTCCGGGGTATTGGACAGGACATATGCTGAATATTCCATTGTCGATGGTTTCTCACTTATTCATAGGCCAAAACGAAATCAAGTCGAACGAAAGTAATTCAAAGTTGGGCCAGGATGGACAAAGGATGCGAGTGTGAGCTTAGATAAATTTGCACGCGGCCAGGATTATAATGGCTCACACATGGGAGACGATGATTGCCAGCCGCAATGAGCTGCAATTGTAACAACTACAATTCAATATTAACTAAATATGTAGGTTTTAATTAATGCTTACATGTCGACAAAATATATGACAGACTTTGCAGTAGAAAGCGAACGGTATTAAAAAATGATCAAATATGAAAACGTAAACAAAGCTTTTATAAATTTGGATTATGCATGAAGGAACACTTAAGCTAAATTAAATTCTTGAATATTCTTGTAAATACAATTTAATATTAATTTAACATGCAGGTATTGCAGAAGTCGACTAAACTACTTCCACTTTGGCCACTATTTTCTGTCACTTATCTTGATAAAAACGATATTAAAAACATTTTCAAAATAAATAATGTCAATATAATAACTAAAATTTTTCTTGAAATTTGTGTCCCGATGCATAAAGAAACATTTAAGCTTTGAATGAATTTCTTGAAAAATTATTAATATATTGTTTACAGCTGGATTTGTATACTTAAGCTTAAGTATGTGGTAAAGAAATATATTTAGTTTAAAACTTAAGTTGATAACTAAAGATTCGGAGATTATTTGTGTGCCATTTTTGTGAACCAGCCGCTTTGTCCCTCCTCGAAACTGTGGCCAAAATAATGCGGCAGCAATTGAATGCATCCTTAATTGCCGGTGATGTTCAACGGCATTGGTTTCCCCATTTTCCACCCCTTTCCCCCGCTTTTCTGCCATTTCCCTCAACCCTTGGTTGGCCCAGACACAAACAAAAAACACCCGCTTGGAGGCCTGCAACTCACCTGGCTTTGAAGGTCTGTTGGGGGATGGGGTGTGCGTGTGTATCAACCCCCTTAGCCACCTCCTTAACCACCCACTCCCCCCACCAAAAAATCCAGCCAAGCAGCTCCACATCATTTGCTTGCATATGCATTGACGTATTTGCCGAAGCCATCGGAGCGTGTGATTAAATTTAAAATATTTAAGCATATTTTTCGCGTTGGCCAAAGAAAATAAAGAGAAATGTAGAGGCAGAGAAAAAATGAAAATCACACAAAAAGCGAACCATTGACCAGCTGCAGAAAGAGGGGGTTGGGGAAAGGGAAACCAGCAACAATGAGCGCGAAAATAATAACAATAAAAAAATTAACTGCAAGTACAAAAAATGGTGCGCAAATTAAAAAGAATAAAAATCCAATGGAAATTGCTCTCTATAAAAATGTAAAAATGCGCCAAGCATGGAAAAAAAAAAAAAAACGGGGAGAAAAAACAAGATACAAATAAAAATAACAAAAGCGCAGTACAGTAAAACAAAATAAGAGGAAACTGTAAGCAAACGGCGCTGAAAATGCGCAATTGTTTATGGCATGGGCGGGGTAAAGGGGGCCTATTGGGGGAAATACCCGCCGGCACCTCTGTCTGCGTGTGCGTGTATTTGAGTGACGGCAAGGAGGGGAAACGGGCGGTAATGGCTGCAGGGGCGTGGCAAAGGGGGGCAGGGCGCCCTTGTTGTCTGCTAGGCATGTGGAAAATCAGCGTCAGCCAAGCGGAGACGTAAAAGGGGGTACGTAAAAGAGGGGGTCCAATAAAAAAAAAAAAGTGTGCTAGATATGAAAGTCAAAAAGAGATAGCTAGACATCCTTCCCACTCTCCGCAACACACACACACAAGCACACACACACCCACACAATATGTTTCCAATGTAGCACATTTAATATTAACTTTTCGAATTTATTTTTATTTCCGCTCGGCGCAAAATACATTTGCCGCTTGCAATTGTGTGTGTGTGTGTGTGAGTGTGTGTGTGTGTGAGTGTGTGCGTGTGCGAGTGTGTATCTGTGTGTGCCACATTCATTTCGCTTCATTTCTTGCTTTCTTGCAGGAAATTACAGCATGTAATTTGCATTCAGTTGTAAAGTGAAATGGAATAATTTCACGAAGCTGCCGCCGTTGATGGTTTCTTCTTCACACGAGTGTGTGCCTGTGCGTCTCTGTCTGAATGTGTGTATGTGTGTATTAATTTCTCAATCATTCAATCATGCATTCTCGCAGGCACTTCCCCCCACCCCCCTTCCCGACCCTCGCCTTCAATCGCATCGATTCCCATCTCGATGTGCAAAAATTTGACATGCTTTTAGTCAAGACGACATCACATCTGTATGTATATGTGTGCGGGTGTGTGTGTTTTGTGTTTGTGTGCGTGTCAGCTGTCTGTGTGGGCACGGAAGTTGACACTTTCGCGTCTAATGGCGGCGGAAGGAAGAGGAAGAGGCCTAAAGGCCAACCGAGCAAAACGAGATCTCTGCTGGGCGTTATGTTATGTCTGTTTCCATAGCATACTTCTCAGGGCCACATGTTCATCTCATTTTATGGTAAACAACAATCCATTATATGTATATATTGATTTTTGTAAAGTAACACAAAGACAGCATAAATTCCTACCAAACTTATTGCATTTAATAAATTTAGTAATAGGCACAACCTACAAAAAAGTTGTGTTACAGCAATGTATAACCAACTACGGTTTATGTATTTAAATACAGGTCAATATAACCAATACAGTATTTTATATTTAAGTGATTAACAAATTCTAAATGTTTGGATTTGCGTGTGACAAGAATAACCAAAAACTAAATAAGGTTAAATCACTTCATGGTTCTTAATACAATTAAAACGTAGCAACATAGTATTGACACAATTTTGAAAAAAATTAAATTTGAAATTTAAATATACTTAAATTTAATTTAATTTAAGTTTAATTAAAGTCGGTTTTGCCAAATACTGCACTTGCGAAGGGACATTTCATATCCCTTGACTCCGGCGTTTCCTGCACTGTAACCGAATTTCAATTCGCATCGAACTCCTATTCAAAAATATTAACTTACTGGCAAAGCAAAGGGTCAGGAATAAAAAGTAGGACGGACAGTAACCCAATTTACACTTCCAGTTGGCTTAAATGCTCGGAAAACTTGGGCCTTTAAGAAGAAGTTTTCCCTCCCTCCCCTTTCCACACTCTCGACCTATTTTCCCTATCTTTCTGTATCTCTCGCAGTGGTCTATATTTATATATACATATATAGAAAAGCCATTTTGCAAAAGAAATCAAATTAAGTGCTTGGGGCAGCCATTTTGAGCATACGGTATATCAAATTATGGCCACATATAAACTCATATGCATATGTATTTACATAGGGTGGTCCACCCAAGAAATGCATATCCCTTTCAACGTTAAACGGCCAACAGACGCGGCCGTGTCAGTGAATGCTCATTCGCCGCTTAAATTTTTAATTGAAATTACAAATTGATGTCAACAATCCACTCTCCCCCTTTCACCTTTCTCCTGCCAAAAGGACAAGCCCTCAAAGAGGGCACAGAGTGAGAGAGATGGATGAAGGGAGAGAGAGACAGGAACAAAGGACACACACGGGCGGGTTTTTCGCTTTTGTGTAGCTGGCCACTTGAAAAGGTAAACGGAACAAGATCAGCCGCCATTGCCATTGCCAGCTCAGCCGGATCCGGAATACGGAATACGGAATGCGAAGTCCGAAATACGCCGTCCGGCAACACATCGATGCTGCACAGAGAAAAATTATGCATTGACTTCTCCTGTCATAATTACAAGTTTCACATCCTTGAGCTTGGATTCTACGGCATCAAAAAATATTTAAAATAAAATTTATTTTACGATTTTGTAATCATTACGATTGTTGTGCATTTATAAAATTGTAAATTATAAAAAATTGAATTCAAATCATCTTCTCAATATTATTGTATAAATCAATCAATACAATTACAGAAATTTTGTTTTCATTTTTCCCTTATTTATTTTACAAACGATCATAGCTTTATTTAAGACACTTAAATACTTATAGCAAATAAATATTATAAATTAATATTAAAATACTCAATTGATTATAGACTACCTCTATCATTTTTTTCAGTGTCGCTACAGCTGCCATGGCAACAACAACAACAACAGGAACAACAACCAAAAGCAACCACTCTGCTTTTTGTTGTTGTTGAGGTCAGAGCCGCATTTAATACCGACACTCCTCGTTCATTATTAACAGCTGACGCCAACGCGGCGATGATAGAAAGAGGCGGGCATATGGGACGGAAAGGGAGAGCACTAGTTACTGGCAACGCCATCGCGTTGACAGTTATTTAGCCGAAAAAAGTTTTTTTTTATTGTCCAGGTGATTAGCATGTGTAATTTAATTTAAATCAAAAATAAAGATGATAAATTAACAATAGAATTAAATCCATTATTGATATAAATAAAGAAGCAAAGCAAGCATTGAATTTTGACTCTTGACTTATATTAATAAACATATCAGTTTATGCTCTAAAACTTATATTTTTGAATGCAAATTTTAACGAATGGTGATTTTTAATGACTTGGTTATTATTATTATATTGGCCACAAAATCTGCAAAATTTAAATGGTTTTACAGATTTTACATATTTAACATCTAACCTAAAGTCCATTTAAAGTTGCACCTGTTGCCCCTGTGAAAATGCGTTTTTCAATTACCCCTTTCTTTTGCCGCAGATCCATCTTTTGTGTTTTAACACCGCCGAGGAAAGGCAAAGGGAAGCCGGCTGCTTTGGGTTTGAATGTTTTGTTTAACACCTTCACGTGATTCCGGCATTTATTAAATTGCCTTGTACTTTGTTGCCATTTCCGTTTCGCTGCACGACAGAAGCCAAACATGCGACGTGACGAATGCGAATGCTAATGCTAATGTTGGCAGGGGTTGAGTCCTCTTCCATTGGCGGGATGACTCCGTTTCCCAAAGGGGGTTTTCTGCGAAGGGGGCTTGCAGGTGAGTTAGGCCACCGCAGCGAGCAGCACAATAACAATAATGAGATGTACTTACAAATGCATCTCCGTCGCCGAACTCCAGTGTCCCGTTCCTTTGATTGTAATGATGCACTGGGGAAAAGTATCAAATTGAGCGGCCATTATTTAGGGCATTTAATACGTCCAAGGGCTGGATATTGGCAGTTTAATATTTATACACTATTTTGATAAATTAGTAGTGACTTCTTGGAAGAGAAAATATGTTTTCGAAATAAGAATGACATTTATGTGGAATTGTACATGCATTTAAGTGATCCGTTTGAAAATCTCCTTCATTCTTGCATCAAATTCAAAGGATTGCGATTTTGATTTGTAGTTTGGTTTGCATTCATTGCATGCCCTTTACTTATTATAAATAAATTTGCAGGCTTGTTAAATGCAAGAATTTATATTATTTGATGATAATGCTACAATGAAGATGGGTTTTATTTTTTTGTGTACGAACATTTTTTTCATCGCCTCACTTCTTGCCATCTTCATCAGCGTCCCAGGCGACGCAAATTTGTCTTTTAAATTATGCGCATCTCTGGGAATATGGCATGGGCGTCGGCAGCCCATTGGAGGGGGGTGGGGAGTGGCTTACTATGTACTATGTCCACGGGACAAGGGTGTTGTGGGTAGAGGGGGGAGGAGGAGGGGGCTACAACGTCCTGGGACACCGGCGCGTTTTAAAATGCGACGCATGACTTTCATTTCACGTTGTTTACTTCGCATGCGGTCGCGTGATTTTCATACAGGGTCTCAGCGTCTCAGATCGCTTCAAGCAGGTGGGGAGGAGGGGAGGGAGGTGAGGGAGGTGGGGGGTTTTCCAAGGGGTGGCGCTGGGCGGTGTTAAGGCCGCGGCACGATGCGGCACGTGTCAACAGTTGGAAATGGGTTTTTAAGGCGCCGCAACGTATGCTACAGTTTCTTTGGCTACAACTTTTGTTTCAATTACGATTACCTGTTACCGCCCCCAGCAACCCCCGCTCCCCCTTGGCAACCCCTCCACCCTCCCCTGACCCCACGACCCCCAGCATCTCGCACTGCATTTGCATGGATTGTCACGCTCCAAGATACCAAGATACCAAGCTAGATACCCCCCTCGACATTTGCCCCGCACCCCAATAAGTTTGTTGATGTATTTTGATGATTATCTGTGTTGCTAATACGTGGCCAGTGTTGGTAAGCACTTGCAGCTGGGGGCGGGGCACATCCTGGGGAGTCCTTAGACTTGATTAATATATAATAGAGTCTGCCGGGCGGGATGAGGTCGAAACTGTTTGTGTGCCTAGACTCCGGCAACTTCACTTCTGATATGGTTGCCGGTTACCTTGCGTGATCAATAGAAAATTATCAAGCTCATTAATTATAAACGTGTTGTTAAACATTTAGCCAGCAATATTATTAAATCTTAAAATCTTAAAAATAATCGAAAACATAACAAGCCATATATTTGAAAGCTTAGATTGTTTAAGTTTTTTCACCAACAAGTTAAGCAATTAAGTCGGTAAATTGTGTCCCCAAAAATGTAAGACCACAAGAATTTTTGAGGCATATATCACCTAAGCTTTGCATTCTTTCAACACTTCTTTCGGATTGCCAAGTTTCGGTTCAATGGGGGTGGCAACCCTGAAATTGGATACTATTTCAGTTTGCGAAATCTGTGCAGTCGTCGTTTATGTCACCAATTGCCACCGAAAGTGCAGGAGCACCGAGGTAATTCTTTGTCATATTCCTGGGGAATAGAACCCAACCCCACGCCCTCCCCCCTTTGATACCGTTTTGGAGCGAGTGTGTTTGTGCCGTGTGCACGTGGCATATTATACACCTAAATGCCGCCGGAGCCATTTGACTCCGATTTCGGTCTGTGGCCAAGTGAAATTTATATGGCCAGACATAATGAACTTGAGGCACTGGCACGTACACCCCTTGCCTGATTTTCCGGCTTTCCCGGCCTTCCCGGCTTTCTCGCCCTTCCCAAAACCCCCTTTCCACACCACTGTGCCAGTGTAAGTTCGGTAACATTTCACTTCGGCCCCAAGTGCAGTTTGGCTGGTTGACTGCCTGGTTTGTTTGGTCCTTTAGGCATTTCCAGTCGTCCTGCTCTTCAGTGGGCTGAGTAGAGCGACTTCGACCACAGGGATGCAGAGAAAAATACCAATATCGATGCTAATGCTTTAAATTAATTTGAATATGTATGTTTTATAATGAGGCATTTGTATTACAAATAATATGCAATTGATGAGTTTAAGTTTTCCATATTAAATGTTGTTCAAATAAGAAAAATCTTCTATATCTTTAGACAAATAGACTTATTTGTTATTACTTCTTTATAAATATATATTCAGATTTTTAGCTTTAGTCTTAAAACATATTTTATATGGTTTGAGATGCACAAATTTGACGTTAGCTCGTTATTTATTAGAAAATTTTAAACTTACCAATATCATGGCAAAATTACCAATCGAAAATTTGCTAAAGATGTTAAGTATAATAAATAACAAATACCATCCCAAACAGTATACACAAACTATTGATTAATATTGAAAAAAATTTGTAATAAAATAAAATAGTTAAAATATTATTTTAAATTAACAACAAGTCATAAAGTATTGCTGCGAATTAAATGGCAGTGCATTAAAGACTGTGTGCGTGATGCAGGAGCCCAAACAGCAGTTGCCAATGCATTTGGTAAATAAACTAAACTGCGCTGCGAGGGTTCCTATCATGGTGCCGTCCTGTTCTTCCATTGTGTTCCCTCTCCCTTTCCTCTACAGCCACCTCCCCCCTCGCTCGTTCCCTTTCTCCGTCGCTTTCCAGGGAAAACAGCATGAAAATCATATTATAAATAAATTATGCAATTATAATTACACAAGAAAACTACTTGGGGCAAAACAACTTGCACAGAGAGAGCAAAAGAGACGGAGGAATTGGGGGACAAGGACAGGTAGAGCTGGGCAGAGAGAGACGGGAACGCACATGGACATTCAACGCCAGGAGCCAGTCGTTCGTGAGTGTGTGTGTGTGTGTTTGTGTGAGTCCTGGCTGGGACTAAAAATCCTCAAAGTTGTCATGCCAGGCGCGTGAAGCTATTCCATTTACCCACTTTCCCACCCCTCCCCCTTGTGTGCATGTGTGTGTGAGTGGAGTAGGAGTGTGTGAGTGTGTGAGTGCCGGGCACAAATAGCACAAGTACAGGAAAATAATTACATTTTACGTGTTCCTATTAATCTTGCTGAGTTTTTAGTTTCAGTTTTAGTTTTGCCCACTAATTCACTTGCCTTCCATCCCACTTACTCCCTTTCTTTCTCTTTCTATACCCTTTTCTTTCTTCACCCTTTCTCGAATTCAATTTTCTTGGTTGAGTTTGCTCTTTACTTTATTTCACTTTTCCCCTACTAGTTTTCCCTGAAATACTTTGGCAGTCCAGTGACAAACTGCTCTGAAGTGAGTCATTTTCAGGGGTATTTTCACGATGGGGATATGAAGGTCCTTTGGTCGGCTACAGAAAAACAATATCGAACACACACGCCAGAACGGATATTCCCAGGTAATAACTTAGACGGCTCCCAAATGAAATTAATTTGTCCTCGTCTAACGAAAAATTTACAAAATCATTTAGCCTAATGACAAGTCATGGGTTTTGCTGAATAACTCAGGCCATTGATTAATTACCTGATTGGGGAAATTAAAGAGGTCAGAAATATAAACATTCCACTCATTACTGTGACTTAAAAACTTAGTCTTTGTTTCATTTATCGTTATCAACAAATTAATAAATAACACTAAAAAACTAATTCGAAATGACCAAAAACAATAATTTGACAATAAATTCACAAATTTGAAAATACTTAAATTCCTTTACTAACAAAAAATATAATATAATATATAATAGATTACAATTAAGACTAGGTACATAATTGGTATAAATTTTTGGAATATTTTCAGAAATGCCTACCAGTGAAAATAGTCTTCGACCGCAATTCGAGGTAGAAAGTAACAAAATGAGCTGGAAAGGGTGCACAATACAATTTTAAGCTTTCAGCTTTAATGGGTTTCAGGGAAAGTCCCATTCCCTTCGGCAGGGGCGGCGAGAAAGGGGGCGTGGCGTGTGTGTGTCAGTGGCCATGATGTTGCATGCAACTAATTATGCTTTTTACCATTCGGTGGTTTGCTCTTTTGCCACTTAGCAACAACATAAGCCGCTTAACCCACTAAAGCCGCAGAATACACGAGCACGCACACACGCTCGCACACTCGCACTTATGCACTCACCCACTGGCAGTGCGAAACACACACACACACACACACACACACACACACACACACACACTCGCAAATCTCATTAAAGTTGCGAACATGTTTCAAAATTAATTTCAGTAATTCTCCACTTGACTGCGGCTCTGGGCGAATATGCTCACCGCTCATCGCATTTGACGTTTGCCCCCACTTTTCCCATTTTCCCATTTTCCCGGCTGCCCTAGAGCCAGATCCTGCATCCTACATCTTCCATTCTGCTCCTGCTTCAGGACATGAAACGGACCCAGGACAACCGCAGTTCGAATGCAGCACTCGCAGGATAATCGCATCACTCGAAAGTTTCGCCAAAACGGCATCAACTGAAATTGGATTGCCATTTCAGCGTGGCGCAGAATGGCTGAAGAATCCCCCATATGTGTAAATCTGCCATTTATCCGACCAAAATCTGTTTGGTCACCAATTAATATGCTTACCAGTGATACCTCCATAAAGTTTCGGCGAATAAGCAGAAATTTAAGAAAGCAAATATTAGTTTAAAAAAAAATTAATGATTTTATCTTTCATAATATAATTAAGATCGCTGCTTTTAAATCAAATAAACATTTTGAAAGTCTTTTATATAATTAACCGTTTACCCTTTAACTTCAAACATATAATAGTTTACAAGAATACTTAAAGATTTGATACTTCATTAAGTAATGGTGCATAACCAAATTAGATCATTAATAATCTTACACCAAAATTGTAACGCTGTTATTTGCTTTCAAACATATATTAATTATTGTCTTTATCTTTGATAAAATAAACATACTTTCAAACATATATTTCAAACATATATTAATTTTTATCTTTGTCTTTGATAATATAATGTTAAATTACCATTAACTTCAAGCATATTTCAATTTAAAAGAATTATTAAAGATTTGAACTTGTATTAAGTAATGGTAAATTAACCATTTAGAGCATCAATAATCTAGCGCCAAAATATATTAATTAAAACTTATTACTCAAAAATACATTTCGAAAGTCTTTTATAAAACAATTGTGAATAACGCTGCTAGAGCATTAATAACCTGAATCTTAGGTCATGGTTCCGGCTTGGTCACCAGCTGAGTGGTGACCCCGATGCTCGCAAAATGGCTGCCCCCGGCCAAAGTGCCCTTTTAGATCCCATTACCACTGCAGGCATTTATGGGAAGGGATGGGATGGAATGGGTTGGGATGAGGGCTTTTGTTGGGACCCAGATAGAATGACATGTACGGGATGCAGAGTGGACGCGGTGACCTCCAAGGTGGTCCGAAAGCCAGGAGACTGCATCCTGGATGCAGGAGCCAGCAGGCAGCTGGGGCGAACTTCACTTAATGTCAACTTAATTGCATTGTTTCAGCCACAAATTACAAAACGAGTTTTGCACAAGGCAGCAAACATGTCGTCACTGGCTCCAGTTTCCAGCTCCTCCTGGTCCCCTAGTTCCTCCCACTACTCCCACTATTCACCGTTTCACCTATTCCTGCACTGTGAGAAATGTAGGTGTCGAACAATTCTCAAATAAAAATTGGTAATGTGATTTCTGAATGTTGATCCATTTTCAATATGTTGTCTACTCTATGGGATGTAACTAAAGTATGAATTAAAATTTAAACATTTTAATATGAAGATGCTAGGAAACACCGCATATTAACACAATTTGGCAGGAAAGGTTTCCCGAATTGCTGGCTAATTTTTGCAAAATATTTTCTCCCAGTGCAGCTGCAACAATGGCAGCCGGTATGTGTGTGTGTGTGCGGGTGTGTGGGTGTCTCTGTCTGTCTGTGGGTGGTGGCCCGGTTGCCAGCACCTGTAAAAAGAATCAATTGTGTGTGACCAAATTAAGTTCACTGACTCACACACACACACACACTCCTCGGAGAAAGGCGAGAGGAGAAAGGCGAAAAGGGGCACGCTGCCATTGTCAAGTGGAAGCCAAATGGGATTCATTTGAATAGAGTGGTGGCCGGCGGAAGGGAGGTGGAGGTGGCGGGGGAGGTGGAGGTGGAGGGAGTCCTGCCAAGGTAGAACTCACCTCTCCCGAAAATGGGGCTGCCGTGTAAATGGAGAATGTAACCAAATTGAAAACAGAACAGAGCATCACTTTGAATGCACTCCCACGAGGAAAGCTAACAGCGGGGGCTGAGGGGAAGTGGAGGTCCTGGTCCATTCCATCCATTACCCGACTTGGTCAGAAGCGTCCGACAGGCAAACGCTAATTGAGGCTGCACTTTAAACCGCTTTCGATCTCAAACATTCTGGCTTGATCAGCCACAAAGAAAGGGAACTATAATTGTACTTACCTAATGAAATATTATTTTTTTTTTTAATTAAGGTGTTGTAAGCTTAAAGCATTACTCAATATATCAAGTATACGCCATGGGCGACCCAACACTAAGATGTTTTTTAAAGTCAGGGGAAAATGGCCATGAAATTAGTTTTAGTTTTTTAGGATGCTTACACTACATTACATTAGTTGAACTCATTAATATTATTGTAGTTTAATTTGTAATTGAAATTGGCAACCAAAATAACATTATTTATGCTTATAACATAGACAAAAAAAAGCACCGCCTAAAAAGAGACTGAATTAAACTATTTAAACTATCGATTCCCGGCGGATTTAATTTTCTCTTCAACATTTCCATTGGACCGAAATACAATTTTTTGGCTGTAAAAATTAATAATCCAAGACTTGACCATTGTTTCCCAGGGTTTTGATAGAAAAACCAAAACATTTGTTTGATTTTTATAGACTTTTGGCAGTGTTGTTTTTAACACTTTACATTAACGCGTTTTTTTTTAGCTATATGTAAACATTGGTCATTGATTTAAATCGATCAAATAATGTTACTTCTTAAAAAAATTTATACAAAAGCACTTAATTTTACACCTGACCTGAGATATAGAATTTTGCAAGGTGTTTTTGGTATATCTGTTGGTGTAGGTTTTTTTTCCCACTCTTTTCCTGTTAACTTAATAATTTCAGCAAGGAATTTTGGCGACTTTCTTCAAGAGAGGACAACGCTTTGACCAGATTTGGAGTCCGCATTCTCAAGAGCCTTGGATTCTTGGTCTAGGTGGTGGAGAAGGGGTCTTCATCCAAATAGGTGAGGATGCCAGGTGGGTGGTTAGGTGGGTCGTAACATGGCTGGGGGACTCTGGCATCTGGGCCTTGGAAAAGTTGAGGTCGTGTGCATGTGACAAAAGCATCTGCCTTTTGTTTGGCTGGCGCGCCCTTGGCTTTTTCCCCTCCCCTTTTCCGCACACCCCTTCCCGCCCCTCTCCATGGACCACTTTGTGTGTGTGTATGTGTGTGTGAGCTGAAGCATTCAAATAATTAAACTCATCAAGCCGGCTTCTTCTTGGCCTCCGCTCCGTTTAGTCTAATCTTCTTTGTTTTCTTTTTATTACAGGCCGGAGTCCTAGGAGCGCTTTGCCTCCTGCCTCACCGCATCCGGAAAATACACACACTCACACACACACACACATGCCCATGGACTGAGCACGCATAATCCTTGATCTTTTGTTAGTTGTTTGCTCAACTTCTGGGTTTTGGGTGCTGGGTGCTGGGTTCTGGGCTCGGGGGTTCCTCTGTTTGTTCGGAGGACTTCCGACCACCCCAGCCACCCTGCTCCTGCTCTAAATTATTAATTAAAGTATTTAACAAATATGCTAAAGTTTGCCATGGCTCATGAGTCTGTCACCCCTCCCCAACCCTAATCTCTGGACGACACGCCCAGGAGTTCATTCTGTCGAGTTAATAATGTGGCCGGCACACTTTGTGTGTGCGTGTGTGTGTGTTGACAGTGCATCTTTTTGAAGTCTCGCTGCCGCATCAAAGGCGACTCTCAAAATAGTTGACATTTTCCCTTTGTTTTCACATCGCTCGCCTGCGAATTCCTTGCCTTTTAAATTCCAGTACCCCTGTCCGTGCCCATTGCTGTCAAATACCTCCAAACACATACGCACACACACACAGCGACAATTAGAACGAGGTCCTTTGACAAGTGTGGTTGTCTCACTTTTTTGGCCAGCTCCTTTGTAAACGTTGATTCAACGAAAATATGCCAGTTATTCATTTTTACCTCTCTTGATTTATTTCAGTTCACAAAGAAAATTAAAACGAAACACAAATATTTCATATTTGCATTGCAAAGTTTGCATATGAGTTGTCATTGCTTGAGTTATTTTTCGTTATATTAAAATGTATAACAAATAGTTGTGAAAAAATGCATTTTTACTACAAAATTCTTGGGCTTCGCTTTGTAAATAAAAGCCATTGTAATTAAGAAGGTGAAAACAATTAGCAAAAATTAGCAATTTCTACACTTCAGTTTACTTTTCTAAAGTTTTGTTTTACATTATCACATCCAAAAACAAAATATATATAAAAGAAATTAAAATTCATTTTTCACACTATTA
>NW_026453434.1:0-34830 GCF_025200985.1 Drosophila gunungcola
AAAACGTGGGTCCAATAATGTTGCATCATACATACATTTCTTTGTTCATAAATTGAGAGTCGTTTCTTTATTGATTCCATTAATATATTTTGGATTGTTTTTCCTTGCATAGTTTCTGGCAAGAATTTTTCGATTTTCCGCAGAAGCCCATATGCCATGGGTATAATCAGAGATATGGTTACATATTTTCCACCAGAAACTTTTCACTTGCTTGCTGGAAGAAAGACAATATTTTTTCCATATCTTTTAACACAAGTATTTCGTCAGCCGTAAATGGCTGAGGTGCATTTGTGGTTCCTAATAGGACTTTGGCAATGGCATCATTTGTTTTTAAAATTCTCTCAATCATGAAAAAGAAACTGTTCCATCTTGTTGGTACTTCTTGCAGCAAAGTATAAATCGTACCTTCTTGTGCTAATTTAAATTTTTCATTAGCAATCGGGCTTTGTTTGAAAAATCTAACTATTGATTTGCACTTGGTAAATAAATTTTTTATGACTGCGTCATCAACTCTTAATGCATCTTGCACAACTAAGTTGATTGTGTGCGCAAAGCATGGCAGATTTTGAATTTGCAATATTGCACATGCTTTAAGCATGGAGCTGGCATTATCAGTTACAATGCACACGGTCTTATTAAAAATGTTCCAATCAATTAGAATATTCGCAAAGTATCTGCAATGTTTGCGAACAGTGATTTGTTACATTTAACAGTTTTTTTGTAGCCAAGGATGCTGTTTTAGTTCATAGTTATGAACAAAATGACTCGTCACCGTCAAAAAACTGTCATTGGCACTCGATGTCCACAAATCACAAGTTATTGATACATCCGTCACTTCTTGAAATATCAATGACAATTTGGCAGAGGTTTCCTTGTACAGATTGGACATAAGCACATCACGCAAGTATGTCTTGCTTGGCAATTTATAACGAGGATCCAATACCTGACTGTATTTGATAAAACCTTCGTTTTTCCACAATGTTGTATGGCTGTACATCTTTAGCGACCATTTCTGTCAATGCATTGTCGATGTCGGTCTTTCGCTTAGAATTCGACTCGTACAGGACAGCTCTTTTGAACAGGAAGCCACAGAGTTCACACTCGATCTGCAACTGCTGCTTGTAGACGCAGTGTCGTTCCTTTTTACAGCTGTTGTGTAGAGTCCGGTTCCAAGCTGGGATGAAACCTTTTTATATGGTCGCGCAAGTTTGATGTATTGCCGCTTGTTTTATATTCCTTGCCACAGTCAAGGCATTTGGCAAGTTTTTTGTCGTCGGACCTCTTAAAATACTTCCAAACAGTTGATATTTTACTCCTTTTAGAGTTCTTTTGGCTTTCGGGGAGAACATCTTTTTCAGAGTCCGTGCTGGTGCAATCACAGTCCTGTTTGTTTGGACTTGGCGCAGTAGGTGTTGCGGACCTCCGACGTGTACCTTAAATGCAACACATTATCCATCAAAATACTTATGCAAAATACATTAAACATACCTTTTTTAAAAAGCGTTCCATTTTTAATAGTTTTTTTTATAATTCCCGTCAATTTTAACAATTTTTCAGTTGTTTGTGTGAAGTTGTGTGTGAAATGCGCGTTAAAGTATTTTAGCGATGTGAGACGCCCGCTATCGATGGCACTATCGATAGTGGACGGGCCGCTATCGAAGGTGTCTGCTGCTATCGATAGTGGCTCGATAGCGCCCAACCATCGATAGTGTCGATAGTGCCATCGATAGTTCTCCACCTCTACCTAACGGAACTGCAATACAATTCGGTGAGCGGTTTCCATTTTTCTTTGATTCGGGTTCCGAATGCTCGTTGGTGAAAGAAACAACAGGCGAGAAGCTAGGCGGCAAAAGATGTCATAATTTGGTAGTTTTAAGAGGCATTGGCGACAATATTGTCAAGAGCACCATGCAAATTCTGTCTACCGTACAAATTTCAGAATTTAATTTCGAATTGTTGTTCCACGTAGTAGGTAATAAGTGTCTCAAATATGATATGATAATTGGACAAGACATTTTTCAACTTGGCTTTGGAGTAATGTTAGAAAGTGATAAATTTGATATTTATAGAACTCAAACGGTATTATCGGTAATTGACAATAACACATTAAATAAGATTGACTATAAAAATAATGTTAATACAGATTTAATTGATAGTGATAAGTCAAAGCTAAACGACATATTGACCAAATATTCCATGTTCTTCATAGATGGTATCCCAAGTATGCGTGTAACTACGGGTTCATTGGAAATCCGTTTGCTGGATAGAAACAAAACGGTTCAAAGGCGACCGTATCGCCTTAGCGAAAATGAGAAGCAGATAGTTAGGGACAAAATTCAGCAAATGTTAGAAGCAAATGTAATACGACCTAGCAGTTCTCTAGCAGGTGCTAACTAGTGACCCTGTGTTGATTATATTCGATCCCAAGTTTCCAGTCAAATTGCACACGGATGCAAGCGCTAATGGGTATGGCGCTATGTTAATACACAAGGTGGACGGAAAACGTAGGGTAGTCAAATACTACAGTAAATGCACCACGTTGGCAGAATCCAAATACCACTCATACGAGCTCGAAACATTGGCGGTGTATAATGCTATCAAACACTTCCGGCATTAAATAAGCGGTAGAAAATTCACCGTTTATACAGATTGTAATTCCATCAGAGCGAGTCGTGAAAAAGCAGTATTAACCCCGCGGGTGCATCGATGGTGGTCATTCATGCAGCCCTTCGAATTTCAGGTAGAGTACAGAAAGGGGAGCCAAATGGCTCATGTTGATTGCTTATCACGAAATCCCGTCGAAGTTGTTGCGCAGGCAAATGCAAGCAAAGTTGTGGAAGTACGAGTTGACTTGGCAACTATCACTCACAACTGGCTTGTATCTGAACAGCAGCGTGATCAAAATATATCCAGAATTATGACCGAATTGAATAGTGACGAAATGCAGAAAGAGCTAGCAAACACCTACGAAATTAGAAAAAGTTTGTTGCATCGCAATATTCAAAGAAATGGCAAGACTCGATGTTTGCCCGTTGTTCCGAGGGCGTTCAGATGGTCTGTTATTAATTACATTCACGAAGCTATAATGCATTTAGGCTGGCAAAAAACTCTAGATAAGGTCTACGAACAGTACTGGTTTGAGAACATGTCGAAATATGTTAGAAAGTTTGTTGAAAATTGCGTGACGTGTAAATTGTCGAAATCAGCGTCAGGTAAAACACAATTAGAATTGCACCCGATACCCAAAGTCGAGATACCATGGCATAATTTACATATCGACATAAGTGGTAAATTAAGTGGAAAAAAGGACGAGAAGGAATATATTATTGTTCAAATCGACGCGTTCACAAAGTTTGTCTACTTGTACCATACATGGAATTTAGATACTGCAAGTTGCATACAGTCTGTGAAGTCCGCGATATCGATATTTGGTGTTCCCAGCAGGATTATAGCTGATCAGGGAAGATGCTTCACAAGTAGCGAGTTTCGTAAGTTTTGTTCCACGAATAAAATAGATTTACATGTGATAGCGACAGGTGCAAGCAGAGCAAATGGGCAGGTAGAGCGGGTGACGAGTGTTCTCAAAGGCATGTTAACGGCGGTGGAGACTAGCGAGCGTTCGTGGCAGGAGGCGTTAGGCGAAATTCAATTAGCAATAAATTGCACTACAAACCGAGTGACTAAACATAGTGCTTTGGAATTGTTGATAGGGAAAGAGGCGAGGCAATGGGAATGCTGACCATCAATGAAGACATGCGAATAGATCTCGAGAAAGCTAGAGAAAATGCTAGAAACAACATTGATAAGAATGCAATGTACGAAAAAGAAAGAGTTGATAAGAAGCATGCCCGAGTTGTAAAACATAAGGTTGGCGATCATGTTTTATTAAAAAGTGAAGAGCGACACCAAACTAAATTAGATCCAAAATTTAAAGGACCATTTGTTATTGTAGAATTGCTTGATGGTGATCGATATTTGTTGAAGTCATTAACTACAAAGCGGATGTATAAGTATCCACATGATAGTGTACGCAGTCTACCTGATGAGCGGGAGGCTATTGAGTTGATTGAAGAGTTTGACGATGGCGAGAGAGACAAACCAATAAGACCTAAGAGAGGCACAAGTAGAATCACATACAAAGACTTAGTTTAAGTTTTGGTTATGGTCAGACTGTGGTATGAGGAAATTGGTATCCAAATGGTTGAGTTTATGCAGAAGAGAGCGGTGTACTCTAATTGTAATGTGAATAGCCTGCTGAACTAACATTTGATGATTTGAAATTTGGTATCCAAATGGTTGAGTTTATGCAGAAGAGAGCGGTGTACTCTACTTTTAATGTGAATAGCCTGCTAAACTAACATTTGATGATCTGAGAATTGGTAGCCAGACGATTGAGCTTGAGCGGAAGAGAGCTTGTACTCTTGATGTCATGTAAAAGGTTATCCTGCTAAGCTAATGTCTGATGGAATGTAAAGTTGATATCCAAATTGTTGAGTTTTGTGCGGAAGAGAGCTTGTACTCTAAGAGAAATTGTGAAAGGTTATCCCGACAAACTAACATTTGAAGACACGAGAAGTGTAAGAAAATTTGTGTTGAAATTTGAGTTAAGTATCATAAGAAAAGAAGTCAAGTGATGTACTAGAAATTAATGAAAAATTAAGTTTAATGCCAATCTTAAGTGAAACTAAGTAACACGAGGTCGTGTTAAGGTCAGGAAGGCCGTGTCGGAGATTAATTTGAAATATAATGAAGAATATTATTTGTAAGTCTCTGAGTGTATTGAATAAACGAAGTTAAAAAGAAATAAGGAAGAGAGAAGCTTTTGAATGAGAGCGCGGTGGGGAAGGAGAGCGAAATCCCTACTGAGCGTGGCGCAATGAGAGGTAGAGAATAATGAGCGAGAGGAAGGCAGTTCAAGAAAGCCTGAGAAACGGAACAGACGCTCGTGCAGAGAAACCATTGTGACTCGCTGCGCTGAAAAATATAATTCCATAATGGCAGACGAGCCAAACCCCCTATCTCCTACATATATTTATTATTTCTATGGGAGCTGTATGATATAGTCTTCCTTTTGTGTTTTTTAATTTTTTTTAGTTCTTCGAGATATTGTAATGGTTAAATATTTCAGAATTACGGTTTGAATCGTCCCTGGAAATATTACGAACTGGAATTCACCAAACAAAATATTAATATTTATATGGGAGCTGTATGATATAGTCGTCCGATCCGGCTCGTTCCGACTTATTTACTACCTGCAATAGAAAGACATTTTTTGGGAAATTTTCATGGATATTGCTTTAAAACTGAGAGACTAGTTTGCGTAGAAACAGACGGACAAATGGACAGACAGACAGACGGACATGGCTAGATTGACTCGCCTAGTGATGCTGATCAAGAATATATATACTTTATAGGGTCGGAAATGTCTCCTGCACTGCGTTGCAAACTTCTGACTGAAATTATAATACCCTCTGCAAGGGTATAAAAATAAATTTAAAAAATTTGAGTTTTCTATTTTGTAATTTTTTTTAAATTCTTTTTGACTTTTTAATAATTTGACCGTTCAGATTTATGGTTTTATTTTTATTACAGCTGCCATATGAACTATACAATAATTGAGCTGCAAATCAACATATTTTTTTTTTCGGATATGACCCTAATGGGTTAAAAGTATGGAATATTGAAAATGATACATTTATGGTTGTCAGAGACGTTTTTGTAGATGAGACTAGTATGGTTAACTCTAGAGCTACTAAAAATGAAATCCTGAATGATAGTAAGGATAAAAATAAGAAAATTAAATCCTGAAAGAGAGTAAGGAAAGTAAGCCCCTGAATAAAAGTAAGGAAGGTTTTGAATGTAATTTGTAGAATGAGAGTATGGATATTTTTAACAATATGTGTTGAGTGAGAGTAAGGACAACGTAAATAAAAATTTGCAGGAAGAGAGTATGGAACATTTTGAACTAGAATTTCTGAATGAGAGTAAGGATTACGTAAATAAAAATGTTCAAAATGAGAGTTTTGAAAAAGAGGTCCAACGAAAGTAAGTATAGCAATTACAACAGAGTCCTGAATGAGAGTAAGAAACTTATGATAGACAAGATACAAATGCTAATAAAGCTAACGATGTAACTAGAAGAAGCGAAATACTGAAAAATGAACCATTCAAATCTTATAGTGAAGATTATATAAGTCTAAATAATTTTTTAATCAATGCTCACACTGTTTTTAGTAAAGTCCTTTGTTCATTTGATGAAGTTCAAAGTAGAAAAGATAAGTCTTTATGAGAAGAAGCTATCAAGGTCGAACTCTCTGCTCATGAATTAAAATTAAATAAGACATGGATGTTTGTTGCTTTACAGATTTGGTTAATAGTATCATATTTGATTTTTTAAAAATTATTTTGTGATGGCAGCTCAGAATCGCTTCGACTCTAACCTACTGGAGTTTTGCAAATCCGCCGCCCTGTACTAGTTTTCAAACGAATTTGTTAGAAACAAAGCACTGTTCAAGAATAGATCGTAAATCAGAAATGTTAACGTTTGTTCTCAACATTAAAAGGTTTGTATAATATAAAAACGGTATTCTTATTTTTGTCATTCAGAACAAAGTTATTAAAAATTATTTTCTTTCAATAAAGACATTTTGATTGAAAATTTAATACTGTATTGTGTTAGCAACGCGAAAACTTGTGACTGCAGTAGTTTGAGACGATTTTAATTTGCGAAACTTGTGAACAAACTATTTCGAAAGCGACCACGTAACGTCCAGAACGGGCAACAGGGCCAGTCGGTGGACAACTCGCCGATACTCCCCATCCTGCGTCCTGACGTCCGTTAACCTTGCTTTCGGCGCCGGCGTGCACCGCTAGCACTCGACCTATTCTCCACTGCTGGGGCGGAAGGTTGCCTTCTGCGACGACGACGAGCGCTCCCACGTCGATGCTGGAATCCCCCTGGTGTTGGGATCCGCTGCTGGAGGCTGGAAATGTACTCCCGGGACCATCGCTGCCAAAACCTGTGCCTAAGAGACGATACACCTCGCCATCGACGCAAGCAGGTCAGGCTGATCTGGTCCGGGAGCGCCGCTGATGGTGGGGCCAGAAGAGGGCCGCCGATGAGCAGATGCACGGGGGTCAGGGCCTCGCCGTCGTTCGCTGCTTAGAGCTCCGAGGGGCCTGGAGTTGAGCACGGCCTCCACGCTGGTGAGCAGAGTTCCGAGATCCTCCGCGGTCAAGAGGTCTTGGCCTACCATCCGAAGGAACAGGTGCTTTGCAGACTTCACACCTGCTCTGGGCGGTATGAACGCAAACTCGCATCCATTTTTTAATGCGAATGTTTCGATACCCCTCCCCTGCTCCTCCAGACGGGCTCGGAACTCTCTCATGTGGCGATCTGCGCCGACGAAGTTGGTGGCGTTGTCGCACCACACCTTCTCCGGAATCCCGCGACGACTCACGAACCTTTGAAATGCCTACAAGAACGCATCAGTGGTTAGGTCAGACACTAATTCTAAGTGGACCGCTTTGGACGCAAAACAGACGAACAAGGCCACGTACGACTTGTACGGTGGCTTACCACGGATACGATACGTTGTGCTGAAGGGACCACAAAAATCAACGCCACAAATATTGAACGGGCGGAGAGCTCAAAGTCTATCTGATGGCAAGTTACCCATAATTTGCGTCAAGAGTTGCGGCTTGCAGCGAAAGCAGCGCATGCACGACCGAACTGTTCGTCGGCAGACTTCTTGACCATTGACTAGCCATATTTTCTCGCGCAGACGACTTACGAGAGCTCGTGGGCCAGCGTGACAGTTCGTAACGTGCAGGTATGACCATAGGATCTGACGAACTGTGAGCTTTTAGACAGCAACAACGGGAATTTGGTTTCGTACGGGATAGTAGCATTCAATAACCGACCCCCAACTCGTAGCAATGTCGAGGAGCAGCAATCTAATTTATTTTCCTGAAGAAAGGCTGCAAGCACGATAGCCGTGAGAGAGAAATAGACGCTTTTTTGTGTAGCTCCGCTTTAAACACCGAAAAACACCTTAAACTCGGCTTAAAAAAATTAAAAACTGCTTACGGCAGCTGCATAATTAAGAGTATAACACATTAAAGTTCTTCTTGCCCGGAATAAATCGGTTTTAAGCAGTAAATCGCTTCTTAATAAATCCACAATTTTGAGAGCAACAACAAACCAATAAAGAAACAGTGCGTAGCAAAACAGAGCACAGAGACAAAACACTCAACACATCAAAACACTCAACACATCAAAAACACTCAACCCTCTCGTCACCCACACAATAATGTCTTCAGCAGCAAAGCGACTTAGGAAGGAAACTCATTCCGATCTCTGATGTTCAACTGCTTCACACGATCGACCTCCGATTTTCCGAGCTAAAGGAAAGTCTTGCAGGGGAGATCCGTGATGGCGAGGCATTATAACCGGCACTCTGGAAGAAAAATAGTAGCTAGGAAGTTAATAGCAGCTGACTGCAACAAACTTTCACTGAGAGTCACTCAATTGGAGAGCGAGGTGAGAGAGATGGGGATGCTGAGGCAGCGGGTCGAGGAGCTGGAGGCGAAACTGTCCAAAAACTGCCAGGATCAGCGCGTTGACGAGTTGGAGGCAAAGTGGGTGGCCTCCTGCAACGCACAGGCGGCGTCTGAAGTCGCCTGTGACTTGCGTTCGCATGGGGTCCCACAAGTCCAGGGGGAAAATGTGAAAGCACTTTTTCACGCACTGTGCTTCTCTCTCAAACTGACCCCGCCGCCTAAAGTACGTACGATTTTTCGAATGCGACCGCGAAAATCGACCCGTACAGTAGTGGATCCAATTATAATTATTAAAATGGAACACGTGCACGATAAGGCGACACTGCTGCGTGCGATTGGGGCATACCGAAAAGAAAGCAAAACGCAACTCAGCTTAAAGCTCATCGGCCTAGACTCGCCAGCGTTTATATATATAAACGAACAGCTGACCAAAACAAAATATGAAATTTTCAAGCGGGCGATGCATCTCAAGAGGCTGAAGCGCCAAACAGCTGTTTTCCCTCGCCGTGGAGATATCTTCGTAAATGAGAGAGAGGGAGGGGAGACCATTTGCGTGCAAAGCCTGGGCGAACTGGCTCAAATGGAGAATTGCACCCTCGATGAATTAGCTGCGCTGGAAGCTGCTAGTTCTGAGACATTAAATGATAATTCATTTCTTACCTAATAGGCGCTTTTATTTATATTCCATTATTGTGAAATTATCAGTAGTTTTATTATATTTATATAGGATTAGTATCAGTAGCATTAATTTTAATTTTATTTTGTTTCTTGGTGTGGTGTGTCTTTATGTCATAAATATTTATAGACTGCGAGCGCAGCTAATATTTCAATTAAATAATTTAAAATGGGTGACAGCAACAACAAGAACATAAACATAAATCCAAATCGATCAAATAGCCATGCGGTGTGAAGGGTTCTCGGAAAGAAGAGAGCTGGTCTTAATGAGTGTCATATAAATGCTCAAAGCCTCACACGAAAAATTGAAGAATTTAGATACCTCTTTATCAATTCGAGCGTAGATGTTATATGTGTTTCTGAAACTTTGTTTGTTCCTAATTTATGTGATGTTTTAGTTGAATGTGATGGCTATAATTTGCATCGCTCTGATAGTCATGGGGGTGGGGTTGCAATATATGTTAGTAAAAAGTTATGTTCCACGTTTATATGTAAACACTCAACCAGTAGTGCAATTGAATACTTATTTATAGAAATTAGATGCCAAAGATATGCTGATAAGTTAATAATTGGGTGTATATACCGTCCTAACTACCGGATTGACTATGAACAATTTTTAAACATCATTCCTGACGTGTCAATTAATTATTCAGACGTCGTTATAACATGCGATTTTAATAGCAATATTTTAAGGGAATCCCACCTTGCAGAGGACATGAAATTGCTGGGGATGAAGTTGGTTAACTTTGTGTCCCCTACGCATTTTACCAAAACCCGCAACTCGCTTTTAGACTTATTTTTTGTGTCTAATACAGACAAAGTAGATACATATGACCAACTTATTGTCCCATCGTTTTCAAAACACGACCTCATATACTTGACTTACGCACTTGACCTACAATACCTTGACCATACAATAGTTTTTAAGGACTTTAGAAATATCAACTATGACCTTTTGGACTCCACCTTTAATTTGTGCAATTGGAGTGACATATATTCCCTTTCCAAAGTAGACGAACAAGTTAACCTTTTACAAAACAATATTTGTTATTTATATAACTGTCTTGCACTTGTTCGTAGCAAAGTTATTCGTGTTTCTGAAAAACCATGGTTCCAAAGAAACATCAAAGACGCAATATTGCAGCGTGACGGGGCGTACAATAAGTGGAGAGGGTACAGGACACCTCAAGCTTTCGCAGTGTTCAAGTCATTGAGAAAAAAAGTGACTAAACTTACTGACACCGCATAGACAAATTTCTATTCCCATAAATTCAACAACGCATCTTCCACTGCTCAGACATGGAAAATAATTAAAAACCTGGGAATATGCAAAGTTAAACCAAGACTTGAACAAGACATGAATGTAAATGAACTTAATAAAAAGTTCTTAAGCTGCACAGTTCCTGAAATTACTGATAATAACTATCTGAACCCACGATTTGTACCTGAAACTGTCTGTGATATTAGATTTAGGTTTTTGTGTGTTAATCAGTGTGATGTCCTTCAAAGTATACTACAAATTAAGAGTGACGCCACTGGGTCTGATAACATAAACCCTAAATTCTTAAAAATTCTGCTGCCAAAAATCCTGCCATACATAACCTATATTTTTAATACTGTACTGACAAAATCTACTTATCCGGACTGTTGGAAAGCGGCAAAAATTATTCCGATTCCTAAATCAAATAATGAGTACAGACCCATCTCCATTTTACAGAAGCTGTACCTCAGCTATTTTAAAAATTGCAGACGACATAAGGGACTATAGTAAGGCCTTCGATACAGTAAACCATAATGTCCTTTGCACAAAACTACGTAATATGTTTATGTTTTCTAAAACTTCTGTCAAACTTGTGTCTTCGTACCTACAAAATCGTCGTCAATCTGTTGTACTGTCTAGCGTTTCGTCTGAATGTAATGAACACTTATATGCTGATGATGTCCAAATGTATGTGAGTCGTCCTTTAAACAGAATAAATGAATGTATAGATGTTTGTAACAGAGAACTTGTAAATGAGTGGGCCGGCAAAAATGGACTTGGGATCAACCCATCAAAATCAAAATGTCTTGTCATAAGTAAAAGAAATATAATTTTTAACAATTTGCAGCCACTGAGTATGAATAGCACGCCACTTGAGTACGTTGATACAGCTGTAAACTTAGGTTTTACATTCAACAGAACTCTTACCTGGAATGATCATATTACAAATATTTATGGAGTAGAAGTTTTTTCAAACTGTGACACTACCAGTAAGAACAAAATTAAAGTTGTATTTAATTGCATAACCAGGTATATATTCAACCAACCACATAGAGATCACGTATCGGAATTTTCGTTGAAAATATTCGATATCTCGCTAAATGAATGGATAAAGATGCAAAACTAAATTTTTCTGCAAAAAATTAATTTCCAAAAAGAAACTTTGTATCTTTTTAAAAAACTTCAATTTACATCCTCTAGAAGAGCAAATAATCTTACTTGCATAAGACCTAGATCATTGACATCCGAAAGACAATTTTTAATTAATGCTATTCGATCATGGAATCAGCTCCCAAACCATCTTAAAGATATTAGCAGTGCCACGCAATTCAAGATTAAATTATTCACACACCTTAAAACACTATTACGTAAATTAAAGTAAAAATAGAAGGCGACTTAAGTTAGTTTTTATGAAAATTAGTTTTAAGTTTGATGTTACAATTCAATATTTGAAAACTCTTAGTGACTAGCGCATTAATTTATAAGTTCCAAACTTGTAGCGTTAGGATGAAATTTTATAATAAATACAAATACAAATACAAATATTCGTTGCTACCGGTTTATTTTTCCGAATTTTACTTATGTCGTCCCTGAATTCGTGAAATTGGATAGCTTCGACAATTTTATCAAAAGCGAAATCCAGTTCTTTTGGCGAAATACTTTTTTCAAAGGCCCTCGACACCTTTCTGCACCTTTGAATAAAACGAAAAACCCACACGAACACTCTCAGAAGCTTCAGGTGCGACGAAAAGGACTCTATTTTCTGAAGCACATAATTTGGCTCTGGGCTGACTACGAGAGCTATTGCCGATTAGCGTAGCTCCATCGACATTACATCAGCCGGCAGTTCGAAATAATTATTTACAGGCCAATTATTTTCTGAGTCTAGCAAGAACGAAGGTTTTAATCCAGTGTAAAGTGATTACAGTAATCCACAGGAAAACATTTCAATGGGAGAATTTAGCAATGGCATGACACGATTATAGAGGTCTGCTAAAAGGTGAGCTGCACACACTCAAGGCGAGGCAAAGTTTTCGTCTTGAGGGGAGCTACTTTCGATTTGGCGGTCAATAAAGACACTTTCAAATTTTCAGCAGTTTGAGTCCGAACGTAGATGCACGCTCCATACGCTCGCATGGAAGCGTCTGTGTTGACGAATCGCGATAATCTTATTTTAGGCAGCTGCAGAAGCGTCGCTTTAAACGTCTCCCACGACGTGAGCAACTGCATCGGTAGCGACTCGTCCCAATCTAATTTTCGAAGCCACAGTTCCTGCAACAACATCTTTGCCTTTGTGACAAAGGAGCAGTCACCGACAAAATATTTCGTTTTGTCGCGTGAAGATCCAGGAAAGAGTCATACAACCGAAATTGAAAGTAATCTTTAACCGGTTACCAAAGCACGCCAAGGGTCTTGGTTTCGTCTGAGTCTGCCATAAGTGGCATTACAGCGCTATCATATGCGGATAACTCTGGGCAGTTGGAAATCCACTTTGCCAATTCAAAGCCTGCCTCTTGCAAGACCTGAGAAACTTCGTCTCGAAGGTTTTGCAGGTCCTCAACGCATCCGGCGCCAGTCAACAAATCGTCAACATAAAAATCATTCTGAATAACCTTTGCGGCTTTTGGATGAGTTGCTTGCGCCATCTCTCCTAGACGCATTAAGCACCGAATATGTAACGGTGTTTAACCTAAAGATTTTCAGGGACTCAGAAGGATCTCGTCTCCATACTAAGAGCTGGAAGTTTCGGTCAGCTTCGTCCACCATCACTTGGCGATACATCTTTTTGACGTCGGCCGCAAGGGCAAACTTATGCAATCTAAACCGAAGCAGAGTCGAGTACAGCTCCTCTTGGATAGTTGGGCCTACAATCAATCATCGAAAACTACTCTCAACTTAGTTGAAGTACTTTGTGGCCGTAGAACGCATTGCTGCGGAATGAAATAGTGCGGAGTATTCGGAATTTTGTCATTGGTGTAGGACATGTGGCCCAGTGAAACATATTCCTCCATGAATTCAAGATACATCTTCTTCAGCGAAGGGTCCTTTGACAATTTCCTTTCTAGCGACAAAAATCTACGTTTCGCAACTTCGTATGACGAACCAAGAGTATTTGGGTCAGATTTAAACTGCAAACGAACCGAAAATCTACCGGACGACAATCTTTGAGTATTTTTCTCAAAATGTTGTTGACAGAGTTTTTGCTCAGGAGTATGGACTTTAGCTTGGGCGGAAAGTCCTCCACAGACCAAAATTTCTGCAGGCTTGTGTCAATTGACTCAAACGCTTCCTCCTGGCAGCTGAGATGTACCATTTTTTCAGCGTTTACATTATTTTCAGAGGCACATCTCCCTGACACTATCCAGCCGAAAACTGTCTTTTGTAAGATGGGGAATTCAGGCCCCTGCTTTATCTAGCCAATAGATAAACGTTCAAAGAACGTATCAGCGCCGATATGCATATCTATTTTTTGGGGCTTGAAGAAGAATGGATCTGCCAACTGAATATTTTCAGGCACCCTCCACCCGCTGGTGTTCACCGCTTGATCCGGATGATAACCAGATTTATTTTTCATAATCCAAAAATCGGACGACAATTGGCTGTTCCCTACTCGCGACTTCACAATCGTGTGTATTTTTTTGTGGCTTGGGCATTAGTTCCACCAATGCCTCGTAAGCTCATGCACACGTCCTCTCTTGCAATTTTGAGCCTCTGAGCGAGCTCGTCGGTCACAAAATTTATTTGTGAACCAGAGTCGAGCAACTCTCGAGCTAATACAAACTCGCCGCTTTTGGTTTGGACGCTCACAACAGCAGTTGCAAGAATGACTCTTTCCGTTGCATTCTCACGCAAAACATGCGACGTGGATGGAGACTCTGCATGAGCGTGGGCTGAGAAGGGGGTGGCAACGCGAGATTTGTGTTTGGGGAATATATGTGTAGCAAAGTGTGATGTGAGGAATTGCACACTCTACATCTGTTTAATTTGCATTTTTTGACCGTGTGACCCTTTCTTAAGCAGTTAATGCATAATGGTGCTCTTTTAGCGAATCGAAACTTTGCTGAACTGTTAGGGCTGCGAAGGAAGCGCAGTTTATAATCTCATGTTCAGCTGAGTTGCAACACACGCATTGAACAGAGTCTTTCCTGGCAGCGACAAACGAACAACTCCTATTTCCATTCTTCTTAGGGTTAGATTGGTTCTGCTGAACAGTTTTGGGCTTGGAAGCCTCTTCCGCTACCATGTGTTGGTATCGCCTGTTAAATGCCGCCTCACATTCGCTCCAAAGTGGAAGCGAAGTAAAATCTAACTGTTCTTCCCATTTTCTTTTAGTTCCTGCATCGACCAGATGTATTATAATAGCATTAGTAATGCGTCTATCATCCCCCATAGACAGCACGGAGTCATACAAGGCTGTGACCGTGTCGATGAGGGTTCTCAAGGCTGTAGCTGAAGGCTGGGAAATTTTTTGCAAATTAAAAAGTGTCGATATGTTGTCAAAAAAATAAGACAATCATTATCGTACACCCGTTTCAGGCTTTAGGTTAATTTTCCGCAGTGACTTGAAAGGCCCTAACTGTTCCTAAAGCGTCTCCAGCTGAACACAAAATTAAATGATTGAATTATTTAATATCGTGTAAAGTGTCATCTTTGTCAACGAAAGTTTCGAAAAGGCTTATAAAATTTTTAAATTCGGAGTGTTTTCCTCTAAAAGTTGGGAGAGCAACGCTCTTCCATTTGCTGGCGGAGCGGATTTCTTGATATTATTTTGTTTGAATTTATATAAAATCGAAATCAGCAATGACTTTGTCATTACGGTCCTCTCTTCCAACTCTTTGCTGTATACATCTTTTGTATCTTTCACTTCTATTTGGTTTTGCAAAAGTGAAGCATTTTCAATGTGCGTATTTAGAATCTCTAATCGACACTCAAGCTCGACCGGATTTATTGATAATTTAGCTTCTTTTAAATGGCGATAAGTTCGGTTAATACTTTTCATGCAAACATCTCGTTGGTGTTTAAGCTCTTCGATATCCTTAGTTGCCATTGCGTTTATTTGTATTTATTTTGTTGGTATTGAAGAGGTGTTAAATATTTATTTTTATTAAATTATTTATTTGTTAAATAATATAATAAAAAATCAACGAGTAATATACCGATCGCACACAGTGTAAGGGAGCTAAGTGCCGAGAGAATTACAGCGAAAAATGTCTAAACAGGGTTTTTATATTTTTTATATAAACCCTGCGACAGTATATGCCGCACGCACGCACTGTAGGGGAACTAACGCTCAAGCTTAAGCGTACCGAAAAAACGAACAAACGCTTAGGCAGACCGAAAATTGCGAAAATTTGGTTGTTAGAACAAGCAAAATTTTCTTTCTTGGTTAGAATGCTCACTATCTACCGATTTTTACACGAATGCAAAAAGTTGAAAGATGGGCCAAAACACAATTGACAAAACGCCACAGATTAATTTTCAACTTTTGGCACTCTATACCTATTTCTCTTAGAACCAAACTTATGCTACGGTGGCGAGAGACGGGGCGAATTCGCAAGAGCGAACGGACGAGAGCTTTATTGGCTCCTGCTCTCGCCCTACAACTAGAGATTTCAAATACAAGCGCCAAGTGCGCAAATATTGATTTATATGAAATTTTTATTCAATTTCAAAATTTCATACTTTGTTTTGAATCTGTGAGGTTGTTGCGTTGTCATCTGTTAGGTTACGAAACATAAATTGCGCTTTTGACTTTTTAAATAAATTTTTGAATTTAACACAAACATGATATCAATGATTATAAAATCATTCAAAAAAAGTATGTGTCGTGGAACCCGCACTGCTGGCTTTTAGTTTACATTTTGTCAGACCCAGCTCTGCATGTCATGTGGTTAAAACGTACAATCTTTCACGGGATCGAAGCATGGTGTCTCTATATTTTATTTTTTATACAGATTGCAGAGGGTATTATAATTTCAGTCAGAAGTTTGCAACGCAGTGAAGCAGACATTTCCGACCCTAAAAAGTATATATATTCTTGATCAGCATCGATAGGCGAGTCGATCTAGCCATGTCCGTCTTTCCGTCCGTCTGTCTGTCCGCTTCTTGGCAAACTAGTCTCTCAGTTTAAAACTATCTGCATGAAACTTTCCCAAAAGTTGTCTTTCTAATGAACGTAGTATATAAGTCGGAACGAGCCGGATCGGACGACTATAGTATATAGCTCCCATAGGAACAATCAAAAAAAAAAATATAAAAAAATTATAACCTTGCTGTCTTTTAATTTTTTCTTTAGTTCTTAGTAATGGTAAAATAAATTTCATCAAAATCGGACGACTGTATCATATAGCTCCCATAGGAACAATCGGAAAATAAAATACAAAACAAATTATAACTTTGCGGTTTTTTAATTTTTTTTAGTTCTTCGACATATAATAATGGTTAAATTTTTTAGAATTACGGTTCAAATTTCATCAAAATCGGACGACTATGTCATACAGATCCCAGCTCCCGAATTCACATTTGGTATCGGGTCTGGCAGCACAGAGCGAATTGCTTAAAATTCAAATCAAACGGTTCTCAGGCAACTACACGGAGTGGACATCCTTTCAAGATATTTATGAGAGCACAATTCATAACAAGCAGCATATGTCCAACACTTAGAAATTTCATCACTTGAAAAAACTTCTTGTAGGTGAGGCTGCCAACTTAGTGCGACACCTGGCAATAACTATTACGGCTTATAGCACTGCCTGGGATAGACTCAAGGAAAGGTAAAGGTTAATTCATTTTTGGGGCAATTTATGAGCTTAGCAACTACCACTGAAATTAATGCAACAACCTTACGCAAGGTGTCCGACGGAGCAAACAAAATTGTTTGCGAGCTGGATGCAGTGAATCAAACAGGACGCGACTGCTGGATCATCTATCTGGCACTGGAGAAACGCTGATACTCGGCTCAGTTGGATTGAGCGCAGTATGGACAGGGACTACCCCACTCTTGAGGAATTCTTCAAGATTCTAGATTCCCGCTGCGAGGAACTAGAGCTGAGTAAATGGGGCTTGCGACTGGAGGCAAATCAGCAATGCATGGCGAAAAGCCCGGAAGGCAATATGATGTAAGCAGTTTTTGGGCATGTCTGGCGTACAAAGGCGATCCTTTGTGATGGAGAAAACTACAACTGCTACAACTGATTTAAACCTTAACATGGGGTCAGCAAGTGCAAGTTAACCTACAAATGCAAGCAATGCAAAGAACATCATCACTCCCTTCTCCATATATAGGGAAATCAACAAATTATTGAGAATCTTGGCCAAATGGAAGGACAAAACGATCACAACACGATTGATCAGGAGACTGCCGTCACAACAAGCGAATATCGGATGATAACGCTCACGTTCTTGGAAAAATCACTTCTTCGCTAGAAAAACAGAACATCGACGCATAGTCCGTGTTTACTGGTAGAAGGCTGTACAACAACAAGTGCGATCTTGTCTTAATTTCATCGGTTTTCGGCTGGGTTATAACGTCATTTCCATCAAAGCAACGCTATTGCACTAACAAAAACAATGGACATTGACGCATCGCTTCAGAACTTTTGGGAACTGGAAAACGTTCAAAACAGCACCGCAGGATGAAGAAGTCGAGAAGCACTTTTTTACCACTCACCAACGCGACGAGAACGAGAAGAATATCGTAAAACTTCCATTCAACACACCGAATCCTGAATTTGGAGAAACTCTTCAAGGAGCGCTCGTTTTACTAATGCACGTGTTAAATAGTAAATTTAAACATTCAAAACACGTGAATTTGTTTTACACTTGCTTAAATTAAATGAAAATTATTATATAAAATATTATTTCTACATATATGTAAATAATAATAAATAAATAATACTTAGTTTTCATTTTATAAAATATTAATTTCTTACCGTGCAGATATCGCTGGGCCACCAACAAATCAAACGAGACCAACAGGTCTAACAACTGGTCATCTATTGTCTCCGTCTCCATGCTTCTAATTTTTAACACTCAATCAATCAAAGACAAAACTACCCCGCGCCACAGTCGAACATTTTAAAGGGAAACGACGAGGCCCCAAGTATACTTCGGTAACTTTCCGAACAATTTGAAGGAGAACTTCTCTCCCAATTTTTATCGCTTTCAATTTTGTTTACGTTTTAGATTCTTTCTTCTCGATTAGCGAAATCGAGAACAAAAAGATTAATTTCTCCTCGATTTCAAGAACGTTTCTTCTCGATAAAGTGAGAAGTAAAAATACAGAAATAGAAAAGATTTGCTCTTGGTTTTTACGTTCTCAAATTTTCTCAATGTATGCACTGTGACTTACGGAACTTCATGCGCACTATTTCTGGCCGTTCGCGTACTGGAGGAACTGGCTGTCGATCATCAACAGCAATACCCAAGCGCTGCGAAAATCCTGCTGGAGGATTTTTACGTTGATGACGTTCTCACTGGTTCGAATAGTGATGATGAACTACTAAGAAACCGAAACGTGTTGATTGATCTGAGGTCTTGCGCTAATCTTGAGCTCGGTAAATGGGTATCTAACACTCCCTGCATACAAGCGTTCGATTCCAAGGACACTACTCAATCGAGGCCACTTAAAGTTCTTGAGCTATAATGGCATCCTGGCTTCAAATCCCAACTGAACAATATTTGATCCTCTTGGACTTTTCAAGCGATAGCACCCATCGTGATTCAATTTAAAATATTGTTTCAAAAGCTATAGCTTCTCAGTCTGGATTTGGATGATCAAATGCCAAGCAGATCTTGACATTCTTCAGCAATTCAAATTACCTCGCTTTCTTGCCAACGACGTGGACAGCATTGAACTCCACGGGTTTTCCGACTCATTAGCAAAGACCTACGCTGCTGTGGTCTACAGCAGTATGTTAAACAGGATGGCTCAAATTCGGTGTTAATAATGGCTGCAAGACCTAAGGTTGCTCCACTAAAACAACAGTCGCTGCCGCGCCTGGAACCACAGACTGTGCATCCAGGGGTCTGATGGCTGCATTATGGTCTTTAATTTGTGGTGGAATGGACCTGAGTGGCTACGGGACCAAGAGATTTGGTTTACCGATTTCAGACAAAAGCATTCAAGGAGAAGTCAAAAGCACCTGTTTGACTACAATTGCTGATCCAAGGAGCCGCGGCCATAAATACTTCTAGAGGGGCTATCGCCAGATCTTACTACTGTATCCTAATGCTTTCTTAGGAACAATCGGGAAAAAAGTGAAAAAATTATAATTTTTTTCGTTCTTACATTTTTTTTAGTTCTTTGAGATTAAGAAATAGTTTAATATTCCCGAGTTTCGATTTTAATATTATTGAAATCGGACAACTATATCAAATAGCTTTCATTGATACGACACAGAACAGAACTCAATCGTGAAAAGTGACACTCTCAAGGAAATAATAAGCTATTGTTTTAGAGAAAAGAATATATACACAAAACATAACACAAAAATAAGAACAAACGACAATACAAACCAAAAAACGGCACAAAATAAAACACAGCAGTATCACGTCTGTTTTTCAAAATTGAGGTTAGGTTACCTTTTCGTAGAATTAAAAGCCGCACGAAACATTACGGCACTTTAATTAAACATTTATATTATACTAAAAGACTTGTTTGTGCCCAAGAATGCCATCACAACTAAAACTTTAACCAAACACAGGAAAGACAAACCAAGAAAGCTCACAATTATGTACTTAATACAATGTTGATTTTCGCAAAACACAACACAAACTACATATGCTTTCTGTTGTAAAATGGAAGTTTTTGTTTTTAATAAGTTTAAACAATTTTTTAAGGAAAGAAATACCCAATGAATATCATGCTCTCTCTTTCGATGCTATTCCTAAATAGGACAGATAGAGCAAAACAAAAAGATGAATAAATTCAAATAGCTAGACCAATTATAAATAAGAATTTTTTAATTTAAAGTCAAAATTTTGACTTTGAATTTTTTATTTATGGCCTATGTAACCGACCACTGTGCATCCACTTGATGAACTTGTGGCACAAGTGTCTTCTTGGCTAAGGCTCATTCACATTACCGACTTCGTTATGCAATTTGTCCTGCGCGAACGAAATCCAACTCGCAGGAACGGCTCTTTGCCTCTAACATTTAATAAGATCAAGATGGTAAAGATTCTCTTCTTGAGGCATGCGCAAGTCTGCTTCTATGATGACTACCAATCGGTTCTCGAAAAGAGACTAAGGAACCACTCGCAACTGATCAAACTAGCGTCAAGCACAATTGCTGAGGGTTGGCGGACGACTGCACCTCTCGCAGCTACCAACAAAGGCTTTTACTTGAGCACGTTCGCTCTTTGTTATTGCTCGGCAAAAAGTTTGGATATTTGGAGCACGTAATCTTAAAAGGAAAGTTTCACATGATTGTTTGGCTTGATTTCGACAACGTCATCACACCTTACATCAGCAAATGGCGCATTTACAAAGCGTGCATATAATTCAAGCACTTCCATTTGTTAACACTGGTTGTGATTATGCATCTTATACCAGCTGAAAAGTTGCAAGGGCTTTCAAGTTGTCCTCAAGGGAATAGAACCCGATGTGACCCCTCTGAAACTTTAGAGGCTTTAAAAGAAAACGGTTTTTGCGCCAAAAATGTTATAAACATTATGAACAAAAACAAGAAGCCGCAACCACATTTCAAGGTCGAGCTGAAGCCAGACAGCAGAACTTTGAAAAAAACGCAGTGCACCCGATCTACAAGTTGCAGTACCTTCTGCACCGTAGGATCACAGTAGAAGAGCCGCACAAACGGAACGGGCCAGTGCAATGCACAAACTGCCAGGAATACGGACACACCAGGGCTTACTGCACCCTCAGGTCAGTTTGTGTAGCTTGTGGAAAATGCCACGGCTCGGAACCCTGCCCTGCCAACAAGGAAGACTCTCTCACTAAAAAGTGTGTAAACTGCCAAGGAAACCACACAGCAAACTACAGAGGCTGTCCAGTCTACAAGGAGATAATAAGTCGGATGCAAAGAGCGATAACGGCACGCCAGAACATTTACATGAAATCACAAACGACACCCGAAGTTTTCTTTGCAAAAGCAGCCAGGTCATCATTTGGCCCTTCAATTACCACCAACAGCATTTCCTACGCCAGTGCTCTAAGATCAGGCACAGCTCACATAGAGTGGACAGCCACAAAGTAACATGGAAACTATGATGATAACTTTGCAACAAAATATGATGGAATTTATGTCCTTCATGAAAACCACCATGCAAACTCTAATGCAAAACCAAAATATCTTGTTACAAATGCTTGCAGCTCAGCAGTCCAAATAAATTATGCCTAGCCTCCGAATAACTCTGTGGAACGCCAACGGTGTTTCTCGGCATATACCTGAAATAACTCAATTTCTGAACAAAAATCACATCGACGTTATGTTGCTGGCAGAAACGCATCTCACCAGCAAATATAACTTTCAAATACGAGGATACACGTTCTACGGCACCAATCATCCAGATGGTAAAGCACATGGCGGAACCGGCATCTTAATAAGAGACCGTATCAAACACCACTTTAACCAACGGTTTGCAAAAAATTATCTGCAAGCTACATCGATAAAATTACAGTTGGGCACCAGCAACCTTGCCATTGCCGCGGTCTACTGCCCACTCCGCTTTACAGTCTCCGAAGACCAATTCATGGACTTCTACAATTCACTTGGAGAGCGATTCATAGCAGCAGGTGATTACAACGCCAAGCAAACACACTGGGGTTCACGCCTTGTGACCCCCAAAGGAAGGCAACTATATAATGCACTCATCAACCCATGCAACAAACTGGACTACGTTTCACCAGGCAGTCCTACATACTGGCCAACAGATCCTAGAAAACTACCTGATTTAATTGATTTTTCTGTGACAAAAAATATTTCTCGCAATCTAATATCTGCAAAATCGCTTTTGGATCTATCATCGGACCACTCACCAGTGCTAATAACTCTTCTTCAAAGCCCGGAATTAATCGAGCACCCTTGCAGGCTGACGTCGCATCGAACCAACTGGCTGAAGTTCAAAAACTACGTAAGTTCCCACATCGAACTAACTCCACAGCTCAACTTCAAGAAGGACATCGACTGCTATGCCAATGCACTGGAGTCTGTACTCGTCGCAGCAGCCAAAGTCTCTACACCGCAAGGGAGGGATGGGCACACACACCAACACAAAACTAACCTTGAAATCGAAGAGCTTGTTTTGCAGAAAAGACGTTTGAGGCGTGCTTGGCAAACCAGCAGATCGCCATCCTCAAAACATAGTCTTAAGGAAGTTGGTCGCAGACTTACCAGGTCTCTAAGGCACGAAGAAGAAAAAGCACAACGCCAGTACATTGAGAAACTTTCACCCACCAGCACCAAGCATCCCCTGTGGAGGGCCCACCCGTATCTTAGTGCGCCGGCCGAAACAGTAATTCCCGTAAGAGACTCTTCAGGCAGCTGGGCCAGAAGCGACAAAGACAGATCCTGTACATTTGCTTTACACCTTCGAATTGTTTTTCAGCCAAACCCTGCAAATAATTCACTCACACTACCGTCGCCGTTAATTCGAGGTGGAACTAAGACGGCGCCAATTCTGTTCCAAACAAACGAAGTTGCAAGAGTAATCAGCGAGCAATTAAAAACAAAAAAGGCCCCAGGCGGTAATCTAATAACTCCTAGGATGCTAATTGAACTCCCAAACTATTTAACGGGATTACACGTCTTAGCTACTTCCCAAAAAAATGGAAAAAGTCGGTAATCATAATGATCCCAAAGCCAGGAAAAGATCACACAATATCAGCCTCATAAAGAGCGATAAGTTTACTCTCGTATCTGTCAAAACTGCTTGAAAAATGCCTTTTGACACGCTTAATCCCATATCTGAAAGAGCACAACATGTCAATAGATTAACAACAGAAATACGAAATGCATTCTCGTCTCGGGAATACTGCAGTGCGGTATGGCCTTATGCATAAAATCAGAATGTTACTACCGGAAAACCGCCGTGAGATGCAACACTACAATATCCGACGATTACACGATAGAGGCTGGAGTTCCTCAAGGTAGCGCCCTTGGTCCAACTCTATTTCTCCTTTACACCGCAGATATTCCCACGAACGAGCGGCTAACTACTTCTACATTCGCAGACGATACCGCGATCTTAAGTCGGTCCAAATGCCCAATTCAGGCAACAGCACTACTAGCTGATCATCTCGTGGTAGTGGAGAGGTGGTTATCAGACTGGCGTATAAAAATAAATGCGCAAAAGTGTAAACACATAACGTTTACTCTTAACAGACAAACGTGTCCCCCGCTAACTCTGAATAACACGCCACTTCCACAAGCTGACGATGTACCTTGACAGAAGACTTACATGGCGGAGACATACCGAAGCTAAGAAAATTCATCTAAAACTAAAATCCAATAACCTCCATTGGCTCATAAACGCTCGTTCCCCCTCTGCCTGGACTTCAAGGTTCTGCTCTACAATTCAACGCTTAAGCCAGTCCCAATTGTGGGGAAGCGCAAGCAGCAGTAACATCGACATTATCCAGCGAGCACAATCAAAAATCCTGAGAACTATCACTGGGGCACCTTGGTATGTTCGGAACGACAACATCCACAGAGATATTGGCATTCTACCCGTAAAAGATGAAATTTCAAAACAAATGTCCTACCACACCAAGCTCACATCACATCCAAACCAGCTCGCCAGGGGCATAACCAGGACCCGATTGCAACGAAATGACCTTCCAGCTCAGCAATAGTTATTAGAGCCCTTACATCCCTCGTCAGTCAACTTGACTGTCAGATATAGCTTTTTAATTTAAGATTTTATATACTTATTGTTGGTCTCAATTCAGAGAAGATTCAATAAATAAAAATAAAAAAAAATGCATCTTAAAAGACGCCAACTCTTTTTGTTTGGTCACCTTGGTCATACATTTGGAACTCGTTTATCTTATATTTTTATGTTATCACTTTTCTTAAGTTGGCAACGCCGCAACTATAGCGTCTCGTTGTGAAATTCCATTCAGTACCAAATAGGCTGCGCAACCAAAACATACAGTCCACTTAACCCCACATTCTTATTCCTGATCATATTGTTGGTCCATCGTACCGGATTCTTGGACAGTTAGTGAATTGATTTGGAACTGGGTAATTGGTTGCAATGGATAAATTAAAAGCACTAAAGAAAGCCGTGCCAGGCTCAAGGCCAACATGGCATGGGTGAACCAACGGAGTCTACTGTGCAATCGGAGAACACTACACACATGGAACTACTCCTGGCAGTTTGGAAGGAATTCACCTAATGCGGCGATTGCATAGGTCTTCACGAGAATGTGAAAGGTTATGATGATCCGCAGATTGACAACGCGACCTACGAAAACCAATTTCTTAGGGCACATTCTGTTCCTTTTTTCAGTTTGTTTACTTTTTGTAGGCGCTTGCCAAATGAAAAAAAATTTAGAGCTTCATTGTTTTTAAAAATTTAATAGCCGGTTATTTTTACGGTTTACGGTTATTTTTTGAAATGCCTTTATTGTTTTTTCAAGCATTTAAACAAAAATTTTGTTCATTATACCCTTGCAGAGGGTATTTCAAATTTAGTTAAAAGTTTCAAACGCAGTGAAGGAGACAACTTTGACTTAATAAAGTATATATGTGAATTCTGATCAGCATCACTTGGAGTGTATCTACCCGCCATGCCGTTCCTACCCCAACTAGTTTCTCAGTTTTTTATATCTCGATATTTTTTTCAAGAGCTGCAATGGTATATAAACTTTGAAGATTGAAGATTGCTTTCTTACTCGTTTTTTATTTGTAGGACAGTTGAAACCATTTTTTTTTATTAAAGTACGTCAGTACCTTGACCAGGAGTTGTTCCCAAATGACTTTTATATTAAAAACAGTTATTATATTTGTCTATAATAACCTTGCTTATATTAATCATAAAATAATATTACTATTTGTTCCAATAAGAATTCTTCATAATGGCATTGGACTTGCATAGATTTCTGCTTATTCAAATCAGCATAAAATGATACTTAAAAAAATCTTAAACGGGTTGCTTTTTTAAACGCTGAATAACCCCCAAAAAAAATGTTGGAGAAAAAAGTGTTATACATCAAAAATTGAATAATCTTAAAAGCTATGAGGACTCGAAAATAAACAAAAATTTATTGCGGCGTTTTCAAAACAACCGCTAAAATGTTAATACAAAAAACTCATTTTGGCTACATTATGTAATTATGTTACTTAAAGAATTTTTTTCAAGGACACGGAAAGGCCTCAAAAATACAATTGTTACGAAGAATTGCACGTATTCGTAGCTTAAGTCGTTTGACAGTTATGGGCGTGTGAAACCTAGCTTTTTTTTAGCCGTTTTCAGATTTCTAAATGTGGTAGAAAAAACACTTTTCAGCTCCAGCTGCTTAATACAGTAAAATTTGTTTCAGGACCCTAAAACATCGCCTTGAAACGCACATATATACAAAAAAGTGAAAAACGTTTTTATTTTAAAATTTATTGAATAACTTTTTAACGGAGTGTCGGATCGAACCTTGCTAGAATACAACCATGCCATAAACAGGCACCAACAGATCCAGTGGAAGACATATTCTTAGAAATCTGATATTTTTTGATGGCTATACCATTTATTAAGATCGATTATTATTATTAGCCGATTTCGCGTATTGCGCTTATATAGTGTCTCCTTGCGCACGCTCTCCGGTGCTCATCATCACTACATCTACTGCAGTCCATAGTTGCTGGTTCGTTAGAATTGAAAATTGTTGCCATGCCTCATCTCCAGCTTATTAGCCCACTATCAATATTTCTTAAGCAATGAATCACGAGATCGCGTCGCCCATCACAAGAAAGCAGTATATATGAAATTGGCGGCACGACAACACAATTTAATAAATTTTTTTTGTCCATCGCCAAATTAAAACTTTATCTGGAAAGCAAAGAAGTTGAAATTCTATTTAGTGTTGTTGTTGTCTATTTGTAAATTTAAATTTGTAATAGCTGGTCGTCAAAGTGCGCAAAAATTTCTGGAGAAATATTTTGCAAAGTTGTGAAATTCATAATTGTATACACATGAATCTGCGCAGTAAGAAAAAGTTGGGATTCGAATTGAGCGAAATGGCTGGAACATCTACTCCGACGCCAAAGAGTCAACCGGAATCAGAAGCAGAAATGGATTCCGACAAGGATAAAACAATCATGGATTTAAAAGAGAAGGTCCCCGAAAATGATATCTTTCGGACTATGATGGAAATGATGAAAAGCATAAAAGATGCTCAATCAGAATTAACTGCTCGAGTTAATAGCCTGAGTGATAGTCAGGCAAACCAAGTCATACTTATTAAATCCCGTTTGGTGAACATGTGTACAAGTGAAATCAGATCTGCTGTAGAAATGTTGGAAGAAACTACAAAGCATACATTAGCACTCCCACATCCTGGCTCGCATGGAGGCGCAGGTAATCTTGGCGCTACTGGAGGCGCAGCAAATCTTAACGCTATTGGAGGCGCAGCTGATCTTGGCGCTCATGGAGTCGCAGGCAATCCTGGCTCACATGGAGGTTCTGGAGAAGCATTCAGTCGCGGACCTACTGGAGGATGTCATGGCTTCAACGTTGCTGGAGAAACCTTTCAACATCAAAATAGAAATGTCGGTATGTACGGGCTTGATAATGCTGGTGGTGTTAATGGGCATGGATTAGGTAACAATAATGGCAGTGGCAGAATCGTGGCCTGTATCGTCGAACGCATATGGATATACCAACTTGGAAAACCTGTTGAGGTTGCAAAAGAGTTTAATAGGAGTGACTAGAGAAGATGTTAAGGGTCTATTAATTAATCCGGCTAATGTTGTATACATTATGGAAAGACTTCAGTTTACGTATGGAAGGCCAGAAATGTTAATAAATAGTCAAATGAACATGGTTAACCAATTAGCCCCGGTTACAGAAAATAATTTAGAAAAGTTGGTCGTATTCGCTTCTGAGGTAGACAACTTGGTTATAATTTTTAAAATCAGCAAATGCAACTCAGCATTTACAGAATTCTTCTCTGATAGAGAGCTTAGTAGGTAAGATGCCACTCAGTAAGCGATTTCAATGGATTGAATATTCATAGCCAATTCAGCCATATCCTAATTTTGACCACTTCAGCAATTGGCTGAGCACTATGGCAAGAAGCATTGCAAGGGCAACCATTGCAGCCCCAGTTAATATTAAACAGACATAGAATGACAAATCTATTTTACATTCTTTGAATAATGCACCTAAAGAAAACAAGAAGGAATGTTATCAATGTCAGGGCGAACATTATATGTATAACTGTGATAAATATTTAAAAGCTGATATAGCTGAAAAATGGAAAATTATAAAAACTCTTCGCCTCTGTTTTGGTTGTCTTCGACGCGGTCACACTCTGCAAGCTTGTAAGTACAAACGAGAGTGTAAGAAAAATGGATGCAAGAAAAGTCACCATTCTTCTTTACATTCAGACGATTAGCAAAAGGAAGATAACATTGAACCAAAAGAAGCTATGATTAACACGATCAAGCCAGCTTCTCGACAATTATTGTTTAAGGTATTGGCAGTTCAGACATTAAGACCGTACAGGACAAACAATAAGATCCTACAGACTTACGCGTTCTTAGACGAAGGTTCGTAAACGAGAAATTAGCAGAACGTCTGGGTGTACATGAACCAAAGAGAAAATTGAGTTTGAACAGGATAGAAAACCATGCTAAAGAATTTTTGTCCATGGAATGCAATCTTCGCATAAGATCACCTGGAGCTGATAAGAAATGGCTGCGTATCTATGGAAACACAGTTTCCACTTTGGATCTACCTTTGCAATCGGTAGATGTCGAGAAGCTCACGAAACAGTATGCTCTGCTAAGAAATCTTTCAATAAACGGATATACAGATGCAGATCCTTTGATTTTAGTTGGATTTAATAACTGTCACTTAATAGCAAACATTTAAAGTATATACTTAGATACAAATCTAGTTGCAGCTAAAACACCGTCAGGCTGGCTTATTTATGGTTCCACCGATGACCCTGACAAAGGATCATCGCGATTATCTGTTGTCCTACACGCCCGTTCCAAAGAAGACAACCCTGAACAGGAAATGCGTGACATGATATCAGATTACTTCACTACAGAAAGTGTTGGTGTAAAGAGTCCAATTAAGGCTTTGGAATCTGCAAGTATATCTAGAGCCAGGGATATATTAAAGAATACATCTAAAAGACTGGTGTTCTTTGGAAAGAAAATGTGATTAAATTCCCGGACAGCTACAAAATGGCCTATCAGAGGCTAAAGGGCGTAGAAAACAAAATGCACGGACTCGGGAAAATGGAGGAATACATAAAGGGTACGCGGTAAAAATGTCTGATCGTGAAGCCGCACGAACATGGTACTTACCTCACTTCGGTGTCGTAAACATAAACATGCCCAAAAAGATGAGATTAGTATTTGACCCGGCAGCTACGATCAACGGTATTTCTAAAGGGACCTGATTAAAACCCACCATTGACAACGATTCATTTTGAATTCAGGCAAGGCCAAGTCGCAGTATGTTCTGAAATGTTCTTGCAAGTGCAAGTTCGTAGAGAAGATCAAGATTCGTTGAGGTTTCTTTAGAGACATGGTAATCGAAATGCTCAGGTCGACACATACAAGAGGACTGTCCTTATATTTGGAGCAGCATGCTCGCCCTGTTGTGCTCAATACAAAAATAACATTAACCCAGAAAATGCCGAAAGTTACAGGGAAGAGGTAATCGATTCCATTCAAACAAAGCATTATGTAGACGACTTCGTAGCCAGTTTCAAATCTGAAGAAGAAGCATTTCAGATCAGTCAGGAAGTTAAACGGGTCCATAATTTGGGAATGTTTGAGCTCAGAGGCTTTGTTTCCAATTTCAAACGAATACAACAATCGCTTAATGTCTCAAGGAACACTGATTTGATGGAACCAACAGTTCGTCCTAACAGCGAATCAACGGACAAGATTTTAGGAATGTGTTGGGAAAGTCAGTTTGATAAGTTTGTATTCGATCTCAAGCTTAACCGTGTCGAAAAGGAAATCGTGAGTGGAATGAAGTGCCCTACTAAACGCCAACCTATTTTGCAAACTTAAGCTTTGGGTACTTCAGTTAGAGCAAGCAAATCAATTTTTAACTAAATAGATGCTATATGCCAGAATTTTTGTCAGTCAAAGATAATATCAAACTTTTAAGGACTTTTTTATAGGCTGGGATAGGCTGTAGTCCGGCCAGAGTCCTCTACAGTTAAATTTGTAGAAACACAGGAGACGAAACGGGATTGGGAGTTGCCACCGGGATTTTGTTATCGGGATCACGTGGCCGGCCTCGTCGTCCGTGTTGCGTAGAGAAAACAGACCTCGGAAACGCCACACGAAAACGGGACAGGCGTAGATTTAACTTGCGAAGATTTCCACTGGGCCCTGAGCGGAGCGAAGGGGAGGGCGCGGGGAAATCGGCGGAGATTTGCCCGTCCGGCAAGTGTTCGGATTGCGCAGAGTAAACCTCGGAAAACGAAAATATGGGAGCTTGTCCGACGTGGATGGGCACGCGGGTAGCTTTAGCTTCCGCGTTGTGCAGAGAAAACAAGCCTTGGAGACGCAGCTCAAAAGCCTCACTGGCCCGAAAAAGCCCCACGGGAAAATTCACTAAATTTTACTAGCCTGTCCCTAACGTGAGTACGTGAGTAGAAAAGAGCGGAGGTAGTTTCCCGCGCTTTTCCCCGGTTTGTTAAGCGTTCGTATTGCGTAGAGAAAACAGACCTCGGAGACGCAACACGTGAACTTGCCCGTCCAGGAGTAGCACGTGGGTAGCTTTGGTGTCCGCGATGCGTAGAGAAAACAGACCTCGGAAACGCAATGCGGCAACCTGGCCAACCCGAAAAAGCACTCCCAGAAGTTCACTACATTTTATTAGATGTCCCTAACCTGGAAGTGAGTAGAAAAGGCCGGCGGTATTTTCCCGCGCTTTTCTCTAGTATGGTAAGCGTTCGTATTGCGTAGAGAAAACGGACCTCGGAGACGCAACACGAGAACTTGCCCGACCTGGAGTAGCACGTGGGTAGCTTTGGTGTCCGCGTTCCGGAAACGCAATACGGCAACCTGGCCAACCCGAAAGAACACTCCGCGAAGTTCACTAAATTTTATTACCGGCACTTGGGGTTTTTAATTTCACAAGATTATTTTCCTTTTATTTATTTTTTTATTCTCCCTAACCTTTGCACTGTTCGGCTGCCGCAAAATATAAGAGGCCGATCTCAATGGATCGCTGTGCCACGTCGACACGCATGTTTTTACGCTTAATAGCACGCTCGCGTTATCAGCACTAAACTTGCCTTTAACAGCACGCTCGCGCTTAACAGCACGTTCGCGCCATCCGCGCTAAGCTTGTCTTTAACAGCACGCTTTGCATAACAGCATGCTTGCATGTTCACGGGTTTTTTTTTTTTGCTTACATATGCATTTTATTTATTAAATCTTCTCTGAATTGAGACTAACAATAGGTATATAAATCTTAAATTAAAACTATATCTGACAGTCAAGATGACTGACGCGAGATGCAAGGGCTCTAATAACTATTGCTGAGCTGGAAGGTCATTTCGTTGTAGTCGGGTCCGGTTGGAAACCCTGTCTAGGCCCCTGTCGAGCTGGTTTGGATGAGAAGTTAGTTTGGTGTGGTAGGACTCTTTTTGTTTTGATATTTCATCTTTTACGGGTAGAATGCCAAGATCTCTGTGGATGTTGTCGTTCCGAACATACCAAGGTGCCCCAGCGATAGTTCTCAGGATTTTTGATTGTGCTCGCTGGATAGTATCGATGTTACTGCTGCTCGCGTTTCCCCACAATTGGGAGCCGTAAGTCCAGACTGGCTTAAGCGTTGAATTGTAGAGCAGGACCTTGAAGTCTAGGCAGAGGGGGGAGCGAGCGTTTATGAGCCAATGAAGGCTATTGTATTTTAGTCTTAGATTAATTTTCTTAGCTTCGATATGTCTCCGCCATGTAAGTCTCCCGTCTAGGTGGATGCCAAGATACGTTACATCGTCAGCTTGTGGAAGTGGCGTGTTATTCAGAGTTAGCGGGGGACACGTTTGTCTGTTAAGAGTAAACTTTATGTGTTTACACTTTTGCGCACTACCACGAGATGATCAGCTAGTAGTGCTGTTGCCTGAATTGGGCATTTGGACCGACTTAAGATCGCGGTATCGTCTGCGAATGTAGAAGTAGTTAGCCGCTCGTTCGTGGGAATATCTGCGGTGTAGAGGAGAAATAGAGTTGGACCAAGGGCGCTACCTTGTGGAACTCCAGCCTCTATCGTGTAATCGTCGGATATTGTAGTGTTGAATCTCACGAAGGCTCAGTTGTAAAGGTATGACTCAAGTATCGTGTGAGTGTTTTCCGGCAGTAACATTCTGATTTTATGCACATGGCCATCGAGGCAGACTCGGTCGAAGGCCTGCGCAACGTCAAGGAAAACCGCACTGCAGTATTCCCGAAGCTCGAATGCAGTTCGTTTTTCTGTTGTTAATCTATTGACTTGCTCTATTGTTCCATGGAATTGATATTGATGTGCCGGAATAACGTTGTGCTCTTTCAGATGTGGGATTATGCGCGTCAGAAGGAATTTTTCGAGCAGTTTTGACAGACACGAGAGTAAACTTATCGGTCTGTATGAAGCTGGTATTGTGTGATCTTTTCCTGGCTTTGGGATCATTATGATTACCGACTTTTTCCATTTTTTCGGGAAGTAGCCAAGTCGTGTAATTCCGTTAAAGAATTTACAAATTACCTCATCTGCACAGTTTGGGAGTTCAATGAGAATCTTAGGAGTTATTAGATCACCTCCTGGGGCCTTTTTTGTTTTTAATTGCTCGCTGATGACTTATGCAACTTCGTTTGGTTGAAACAGAATTGGCGCCGTCTCAGTTTCACCTCGAATTAACGGCCTTAACGGCGACGGTAGTGTGAGTGAATTATTTGCAGGGTTTGGCTGAAAAACAATTCGAAATGTATAGGCTCTGTCTTTGTCGCTTCTGGCCCAGCTGCCTGAAGAGTCTCTTACGGGAACTACTGTTTCGGCCGGCGCACTTAGATTTTGGGTGGGCCCTCCACAGGGGATGCTTGGTGCTGGTGGGTGAAAGTTTCTCAATGTACTGGCGTTGTGCTTTTTCTTCTTCGTGCCTTAGAGACCTGGTAAGTCTGCGACCAGCTTCCTTAAGACTATGTTTTGAGGATGGCGATCTGCTGGTTTGTCAAGCACACCTCAAACGTCTTTTCTGCAAAACAAGCTGTTCATTTCAAGGTTAGTTTGTGTTGGTGTGTGTGCCCATCCCTCCCTTGCGGTGTAGAGACTTTGGCTGCTGCGACGAGTACAGACTATAGTGCATTGGCATAGCAGTCGATGTCCTTCTTGAAGTTGAGCTGTGGAGTTAGTTCGATGTGGGAACTTACGTAGTTTTTGAACTTCAGCCAGTTGGTTCGATGCGACGTCAGCCTGCAAGGGTGCTCGATTAATTCCGGGCTTTGAAGAAGAGTTATTAGCACTGGTGAGTGGTCCGATGATAGATCCAAAAGCGATTTTGCAGATACTAGATTGCGAGAAATATTTTTGTCACAGAAAAATCAATTAAATCAGGTAGTTTTCTAGGATCTGTTGGCCAGTATGTAGGACTGCCTGGTGAAACGTAGTCCAGTTTGTTGCATGTTTTGATGAGTGCATTATATAGTTGCCTTCCTTTGGGGGTCACAAGGCGGGATCCCCAGTGTGTTTGCTTGGCGTTGTAATCACCTGCTGCTATGAATCGCTCTCCAAGTGAATTGTAGAAGTCCATGAATTGGTCTTCGGAGACTGTAAAGCGGAGTGGGCAGTAGACAGCGGCAATGGCAAGGTTGCTGGTGCCCAACTGTAATTTTATCAATGTAGCTTGCAGATAATTTTTTGCAAACCGTTGGTTAAAGTGGTGTTTGATACGGTCTCTTATTAAGATGCCGGTTCCGCCATGTGCTTTACCATCTGGATGATTGGTGCCGTAGAACGTGTATCCTCGTATTTGAAAGTTATATTTGCTGGTGAGATGCGTTTCTGCCAGCAACATAAGGTCGATGTGATTTTCGTTCAGAAATTGAGTTATTTCAGGTATATGCCGTGAAACACCGTTGGCTTTCCACAGAGTTATTCGGAGGCTAGGCATAATTTAATTGGACTGCTGAGCTGCAAGCATTTGTAACAAGATATTTTGGTTTTGCATTAGAGTTTGCATGGTGGTTTTCATGAAGGACATAAATTCCATCATATTTTGTTGCAAAGTTATCATCATAGTTTCCATGTTACTTTGTGGCTGTCCCATGGCCTGCTGTATGTAATCAGTTTTCGGCTCTATGTGAGCTGTGCCTGATCTTAGAGCACTGGCGTAGGAAATGCTGTTGGTGGTAATTGAGGGGCCAAATGATGACCTGGCTGCTTTTGCGAAGAAAACTTCGGGTGTCGTTTGTGATTTCATGTAAATGTTCTGGCGTGCCGTTATCGCTCTTTGCATCCGACTTATTATCTCCTTGTAGACTGGACAGCCTCTGTAGTTTGCTGTGTGGTTTCCTTGGCAGTTTACACACTTTTTAGTTAGAGAGTCTTCCTTGTTGGCAGGGCAGGGTTCGGAGCCGTGGCATTTTCCACAAGCTACACAAACTGACCTGAGGGTGCAGTAAGCCCTGGTGTGTCCGTATTCCTGGCAGTTTGTGCATTGCACTGGTCCGTTCCGTTTGTGCGGCTCTTCTACTGTGATCCTACGGTGCAGAAAGTACTGCAACTTGTAGATCGGGTGCACAGCGTTTTTTTTCAAAGTTCTGGTGTCTGGCTCCAGCTCGACCTTGAAAAGTGGTTGCGGCTTCTTGTTTTTGTTTATAATATTTATAACATGTTTTGCGTAAAAACCGTTTCCTTTTAAAGCCTGTGTAATTTCGGAGGGGGTCACATCGGGTTCTATTCCCTTGAGCACAACTTGTAAGCCTTTGCAACTTTTTAGCTGGTACGTGTAGAAATTCTTTTTGACATCGTTTAAGTACTTCGACAGCTCGGAAATCTTCTTCTGTTTTGGTTTGAGGTTTGGTTTCGCTTGTATTCCCTTTCATAAGCGGAATGACATCAAAGTTATCTTTTCCGACAAGCTCAAATATTTTGTTGACTAGGACGTTGGAGATCTTCTCCCGAACAAAGATAGGTGGTGG
>NW_026453435.1:0-33826 GCF_025200985.1 Drosophila gunungcola
TGGAATTCTTCTCACGCCTAGATACTTTTAGGTGCTGGAGGACCAAATCAAGACCCATGTCCAGAGGCCAGCTGAGCTGTTAAGATCTATTTAGTAGACCTGCGCCTGCTCATGCAGCGGGCGGGGTACGCCGAGGACCAGGAACTCGAACGGCGGCCCACTGCCGACCAACCCACCCCCATATACCCAGGCAGCGACTCGGGCAGCGAGTGATACCCACCATGGAACTATAGTTCCAGAATACAAAGCCACGATAGACGTACGTACGCATGCAGGAATTGCGGTAGAAGAGGCTTCTTCGCAAGGGAGTGCCAACAGCTCAGTTGATATTCTGCTGGGAATGTGGCCGCGAGGCCTGCGTACCTTCGCATGCTGCCGAAACAAAGTCGGGAAACGAGACACGGGCTTCAAGCGGTTGTCCCACATAGATTGACATAAGAAATGCAACCATCACCACAAGGGCAGGATGTTGCTAAACGAACTCCCACATCAGCAGAGCTCTAGAAAATACTTTGTTAGCATTTTAAACCCCACACATACATAATTGTAAACACATAAATTCTTCGGCGATGGTTTGGTTTGAATCTCAAGCCACAATAAAGATTATTCCGTTGGATCAACCTAACCGAAAAAAAGCAAAATCCTCTCTGAATAATAACTACAACTTACTGGAACTGGCGCAGCCGGAAAGAGGAAAAAGGACATACCATACCCGGAGAACTGAGAAGGACCGAAGACCAATTATTTTTATAATTTATATGCAACAGTATGTTAAAAAAGTGGAGGGTGAGGTGTGTGGGTGTAAAATAGAAAAAAGAAAGGTTGCACATATATATTAACGATAAAATGAGTAAAAAAGGAAAAAGGGAGAAAATAAAGAACATTGGCAAGAATAAATTAATTGAAATAATGTATTGACTGTGAATATCGTTGCAATGCAACCTGGCGAACCGCAACGTCATCGAACCTTATAGTTCGACGGAGTGAGTTGCGAGTAAGACGTTCGAAGTTCGATGTTGGACGCGAACGGTCAAACATGCAGCTTGGGGAAAGAAAACCCAAGTCGCTGGTTGGACACTACTGCCTGTTATAATAAAAAATAATATAAGAAGAAAATATCTATTGCATGTGACTGTCCGCTCGTGGCTGGAATAAATGCACCGCGCAAGAATTCAAGTTAGCTTCAGCACGGTGCAAAAAGAAAAGTGTAGAAACAAACAGATTTTATTAGTTGCTGCCATTAGTACCACTGAAAAGCGCAAGGGTCTCTGATGGACAACATCACAGAAAAAATAAGCAGACAAAAGAATCCCAAAGACAACTGCATCGCGCAAAGGTTTTTGTGAATCTTAAAGTTAAATAACACATACAAGAAGAAATTATTGCCATTGATACAATAATAAGAAAAAAAAAAAATAAAATAAAATATATATTGGTACAAAAGAAAAAAACATATAAGGGAACCCTATACCACTGCATCGCGCAAGGGTATAGAAGGGTATGTAAAAAAAGGTAACAAAAACACATAAACAACACTTCCAACACAATACATTCTTAAAAATAATAACACATTGAACAAATGATAATAAAAAAAATTTTACAGATAAAGACACCGTCACACACCTCACTTCTAAGGAAAAGGATTATTAAAGACACATCAGGACAAAAGCGAAGAAAATGTATAATAACCATAAGCAAAAAATTATAATTTAAGAAGTTTTTTTTTTTTTTTTTTATACATATGCATTTTGTTTATTGAATCTTCTCTGAATTGAGACTAACTATAAGTATATAAAATCTTAAATTAAAAAGCGTATCTGACAGTCAAGTTGACGCGGGATGTAAGGGCTCTAATAACTATTGCTGAGCTGGAAGGTCATTTCGTTGCAATCGCGGTCCGGTTGGAAACCCTGGCTAGGCCCCTGGCGAGCTGGTTTAGATGGGAAGTTAGCTTGGTGTGGTAGGACGCCTTTTGTTTTGAAATTTCATCTTTTACGGGTAGAATGCAAGATCTCTGTGGATGTTGTCGTTCCGAACATACCAAGGTGCCCCAGTGAAATTTCTCAGGATTTTGATGTGCTCGCTGGATAATGTCGATGTTACTGCAGCTCGCGTTTCCTCACAATTGGGAGCCTTAAGTCCAGACTGGCTTAAGCGTTGAATTGTAGAGCAGAACCTTGAAGTCCAGGCAGAGGGGGGGAGCGAGCGTTTATGAGCCAATGGAGGTTATTGGATTAAGGTTTAGATGAATTTTCTTAACTTCGATATGTCTCCGCATGTAAGTTTTCTGTCAAGGTGACGCCAAGGTACGTTCGTCAGCTTGTGAAAGTGGCGTGTTATTCAGAGTTAGCGGGGGACACGTTTGTCTGTTAAGAGTAAACGCTATGTGTTTAAACTTTTGCGCATTTATTTTTATACGCCAGTCTGATAACCACCTCTATTGTTCCATGGCTTTCTCGAAAGCCAAATGATGCGCCGGAATAATGTTGTGCTCTTTCAGATATGGGATTATGCGTGTCAAAAGGCATTTTTTGAGCAGTTTTGACAGACAGAGAGTAAACTTATCGATCTATATGAGGCTGGCATTGTGTGATCTTTCCTGGCTTTGAGATCATTATGATTACCGACTTTTCCATTTTTTTTGGAAGTAGTCAAGTCGGTAATCCCGTTAACTAGTTTTACAAATTACCTCAACTGCACAGTTTGGGAGTTCAATTAGCATCTTAGGAGTTATTAGATCACCGCCTGGGGCCTTTTTGTTTTTAATTGCTCGCTGATGACTTTTGCGACTTCGCTTGTTTGGAACAGAATTGGCGCCGTCTCAGTTCCACCTCGAATTGACGGCGACGGTAGTGTGAATGAATTATTTGCAGGGTTTGGCTGAAAAACATTTCGAAGGTGTAAAGCAAATGTACAGGCTCTGTCTTTGTCGCTTCTGGCCCAGCCGCCTGAAGAGTCTCTTACGGGAATTACTGTTTCGGCCGGCGCACTTAGATTTGGGTGGGCCCTCCACAGGGGATGCTTGGTGCTGGTGAGTGAAAGTTCTCAATGTAGTGGCGTTGTGCTTTTTCTTCTTCGTGCCTTATAGCCCTGGTAAAGTCTGCGACCAGCTTCCTTAGACTATGTTTTGAGGATGGCGATCTGCTGGTTTGCCCAGCACGCCTCAAACGTCTTTTCTCCAAAACAAGCTGTTCGATTTCAAGGTTAGTTTTGTATTGGTGTGTGTGCTCATCCCTCCCTTGCGGTGTAGAGACTTTGGCTGCTGCGACGAGTACAGACTCCAGTGCATTGGCGTAGCAGTCGATGTCCTCCTTGAAGTTGAGCTGTGGAGTTAGTTCGATGTGGGAACTTAAGTACTTTTTGAACTTCAGCCAGTTGGTTCGATGCGACGTCAGCCTGCAAGGGTGCTCGATTAATTCCGGGCTTTGAAGAAGAGTTATTAGCACTGGTGAGTGGTCCGATGATAGATCCAAAAGCGGTTTGCAGATAGTAGATTGCGAGAAATATTTTTTGTCACAGCAAAATCAATCAGCTAGTTTTCTAGGATCTGTTGGGCCAGTATGTAGGACTGCCTGGTAAAACGTAGTCCAGTTTGTTGCATGTTTTAATGAGAGCATTATATAGTTGCCTTCCTTTGGGGTCACAAGGCGGGATCCCCAGTGTGTGTGCTTGGCGTTGTAATCACCTGCTGCTATGCATCGCTCTCCAAGTGAATTGTAGAAGTCCATGAATTGGTCTTCTGAGACTGTAAAGCGGGGTGGGCAGTAGACAGCGGAAATGGCAAGGTTGCTGGTGCTTAACTGTAATTTTATCGATGTAGCTTGCAGATAATTTTTTGCAAACCGTTGGTGAAAGTGGTGTTTGATACGGTCTCTTATTAAGATGCCGTTCCGCCATGTGCTTTACCATCTGGATGATCGGTGTCGTAGAACGTGTATCCTCGTATTTGAAAGTTATATTTGCTGGTGAGATGCGTTTCTGCCAGCAACATAACGTCGATGTGACTTCGTTCAGAAATTGAGTTATTTCAGGTATTTGCCGTGAAACACCGTTGGCGTTCCACAGAGTTATTCGAAGGCTAGGCATAACTTATTTGGTTTTGCCTTAGAGTTTGCATGGTGGTTTTCATGAAGGACATAAATTCCATCATATTTTGTTGCAAAGTTATCATCATAGTTTCCATGTTACTTTGTGGCTGTCCCATGGCCTGCTGTATGTTATCAGTTTTCGGCTCTATGTGAGCTGTGCCTGATCTTAGAGCACTGGCTTAGGAAATGCTTTTGGGTGGTAATTGAAGGGCCAAATGATGACCTGGCTGCTTTTGCGAAGAAAACTTCGGGTGTCGTTTGTGATTTCATGTAAATGTTCTGGCGTGCCGTTGTCGCTCTTTGCATCCGACTTTTCATCTCCTTGTAGACTGGACAGCCTCTGTAGTTTGCTGTGTGGTATCCTTGGCAGTTTACACACTTTTTAGTGAGAGAGTCTCCCTTGTTGGCAGGGCAGGGTTTGGAGCCGTGGCAGTTTCCACAAGCTACACAAACTGACCTGAGGGTGCAGTAAGCCTGGTGTGTCCGTATTCCTGGCATTTTGTGCATTGCACTGGCCCGTTCCGTTTGTGCGGCTCTTCTACTATGATCCTACGGTGCAGAACGTACTGCAACTTGTAGATCAAAGTTCTTCTGTCTGGCTCCAGCTCGACCTTGAATAGTGGTTGCGGCTTCTTGTTTTTGTTCATAATGTTTATAACATTTTTGGCGCAAAAACCGTTTTATTTTAAAGCCTCTATAATTTCAGAGGGGATCACATCGGGTTCTATTCCTTGAGCACAACTTGTAAGCCTTTGCAAATTTTCATCTGGTACGTGTAGTAATTCTTTTGATATCGTTTAAGTACTTTGGTTTCATCTTCTGTTTTGGTTTGAAGTTTGGTTTCGCTTCTATTCCTTTTGAGAAGCGGAATAACATGAAAGTTATCCTTCCCGACAAGCTCAACTATTTTATTGACTAGGACGTTGGAGATCTTCTCCCGAATAAAGATAGGTGGGGGCTTAAGTTTCTTTGGGGCTAATTCTTCGTACTCTGTTTCAGGCTCCTCCAGAATGGAAAATCTATTTTCGTTTAATGGCCCGAGATTTTCAGGGCCTTTGTTGGTACGGTTTATTTTGGGCATATTGTCGTCAGATTTTTTGGGGGGTTAGCTTGCGCTTGGAAATATTAATATAGCGATCCATGCCTGTCTGCATGGCCGACACCCGCTTGCGGAATTGTAATTTTTTCTACCGTAGCTTTGTTTTTGCCGTTTGACCCGATTTTTGCACTTGGTTGTGTTGTTGCTTTACCCGCTGCAGAAGAAGAGAGTGGAGTCGTTATTGCATTGTTGGCGACAGAGACCGTTGTAGTTGACGTAGTATTTGCTGTTGTTGTTGCACTAGGTGGCAGAAGCTCGGTTGGAGTTTTGCATTGCTCACTCCATGGTGTTTGTGCGGTGAAAAGCAGAGCGGGAGAGCAAGAACTAGCTCTTTGGTTTTCAGCGGTCAGTAAACTTGCACTTCTTGCACTTTCGGTTCTAGAGTATTACTCGTGAACGAGAAATAATCATTGTTTCGGGCCAAAAAGAGACGACGTTTATCTTGCTCTCTCTGAATTTTTTCACAGGCTTCTTCTCGTTGTTTTTGGCATTGAGTGCGCTGATCCACGTTCTTACTCATTTATTGATAGAGCTTAATATTAATTAATTAATTAACTAAAACTTTAGTTTACGATATGCGAATTAGCATCGCGAATCGCAAAACCTCGCGTTTAAAACACGTCTACACGCGACCGAAGTTGACTTGATTGATTTAAGGAGTAAGCAAAATAAAATTGTAAATGTCAAAAATCAGCAAAGTCAAAGAATCACTTAAGCTACCAGTTTGCCAACGATAGTGGAACAACTAAATTTTGGGGCCTCAACTTCTAGAGCAGTACAGAACAGGGAAGCTAATACAATGACGCATCAGGAAAATTTAGGTATGCAACAGGCAACGTTTGAGATGTTAGGCACTGTAAAAATTTCCGATGTGATCCGGTCGATGCACGTTTATATGGGGAAAAAAGAAAGGTTAAACGAGTTTATGTTAACGCAGAAGAGATCCGTTTAATGACTAGAGGATTGGAGCAAACACCTATAGGACTGATGGTCCTTAGGCAAAGAAGGAATAAAATCCAAGGAAAGGCCGATAACATTTTGGTAAAATCAAATTGTGGATTAAATTGGGATGAATTTAAAAGAATTTTGATCGCCCATTTTGCAAATAAGAGGTCAGAGCCCGATTTAATGAGAGAATTAAATCAGTTGGAAATAAAAGACTTACAGTAGAATTATTTTACTCGGAGGTATGTGATGTGCATAGGGCATTGTGTCAGGACAGATTCAAACCCCATCGCAATTTAGGCAAAGAAGAAATTATATGAGGAAACGTGTCTGGAGGTCTAAAAGGCGATTTAGGTAGTGCTGTGAGGGGAAGAGTTCCAAAGACGCTCTTGGAAGCGATTTAAGAGAGAGACATTTATTACCGATATAAGGAAGTACCCAATAATTTCAATACTGCCGGGGGATTTAACAGGCAGAACTTTGGTTATAATAGAAACAGAGGGTACAATATAAACTTTAACAGAGATAATGGAGGATATAGGCAACAAGGAGGAAATAATAGGAACCTCAGGTGGAATAGGGAAGACAACAGGAATAGAGGATATGACGATCAGTCGACCTCTAATTCTTCAGGTCCTAATAGAAAGGCAATTATGCCATAACAGGAGGTTGCAGAATATTCATCAACTGAGCCTAGAAGTGCCAAGCGATAGCAGTCAGGACAATTAAATACAGTAGAAAAAGAAAGGAGCACCAGTTAAATAACATTGAGGATGAAGGAAATTTTCGTTAAAATGCCTCCAAAAACAAACAGGGTATATAAGGAAGGATACTAATATACTAATACATGACCAGAGAGACCGGATAGACAAAGCCCATTGGTCTCTAGAATCTAGGTGCTTGATTAAATTGCGATCGAACTTAATACTTATAAAACAAAGGTACAATTTAACTATTTCTGTACCAACTATATTAAATACTCCATTGACAGTAGTATCAGATTCGCCAGCACTTGAGCCGGCTGAGACAGATGACCCCGTCTCTACAGGTCTCGAAATAGAGGAAAAAGATATTAATAATCTCAACATTCCCGCCGTCCTTATTCAATCTGAATTATCAGATCAGGACTTAACGGACTCCGATACAAACGATAGCCTTATAGAAGAAAAACCAACCATAATGGCCGATGAAACCATTGCCCAAAGGGCATACATAAAATAAATATCGAATGCCATCCCCGAGTACAACGGGCAAAGGATACACCTTCATATATTCATAACAGCTTTAACCTGACAAAAGGCACATTCGAAGTTTTCGCTGTAGAAGTCAATAAATCTTAAAAAATACGATCGACATTAGATGAAACCATTGTTCAAAAGGCATACATAAGAGAAATATCGAATGCCATCCCCGAGTACAACGGGCAAAGGCTACACCTTCAAATATTCATAACAGCTTTAACCTGACAAAAGGCACATTCGAAGTTTTCGCTGTAGAAGTCATTAAATCTTAAAAAATACGACCGACAAAAACTGCAAGACACTATAGTCGGCGAAACATCCGACCTAGTTAAAGCCAAAATGGCAAAAAACAATCCAGAAAGGCAAAACAGCAGAAAAGTGTACAACAGAAATAGACTACCTACGAAAGCTCCTTGAAGCTTCGTACATTAATGAAGGCCTATCGGCCGAACACGCTGACAAATTCAGCACAAAGGAAGTCATCACCACAATGGTTAAAAATTGTGAGCATGGCCGCCTTAAAACAATATTGGAAGCAGGTAATTTTGCAACTATGAACGAAGCAGTACTGAAACGACGGGCAATGCCAATTCAATATTGTACACCCAAAGAGGAAACAACTATTGCGGCAATAATTTCAGAAACAATTATCGCGGTAGGGGTAAAAATAGAGGGAACTATCACAACAACGGATATCACACAAACAACGGATATTACCAAGCAACGGCTATAACCAAAGCAACGGATACAACCGAAATAATAATAACCAAAATAACAATTATTATAGATACAACTACAGAGGTGGAAACAGCCACGGTGGAAACAACCGTGGAGGAAACAACAATGGCAATAACAACAATAATCAAAACAACAAAGTTAGGGTAGCACAAACGAATTATGGAAACTCCCAAACACCTTTAGATACACAGCAGTAGATAACATCAAAATTCACACCATTAATCACAGTCAGAGTAATTTCGTCACTTTCATAAACGTAGCAACAGGAAAAGAATTAGTTTATCTACTAGATACAGGTGCGGAAATATCCATATTGAAGGAAAATTCCGATATTTTTCAACAAATTCAAAATAATCATATAATAAACATACAGGGAACAAGTCAGGAAGATTTTATAAGGCTCAACTCTCATTGAAATACAAACTTCCAAATATATAATCCCACACGATTTCCATATCGTAAATATACATTTCGCTATTCCTTGTGATAGAATACTAGGAATCGATTTTATTAAAAGATACAACTGTCAACTAGGCTTCAAGCCATCTGAAGACTGGCTTATAATTAGACCATAGAACCTCAAATATCCGATTTGTGCTCCAATAACATACAGTATTGGCAACAACTCCCTAATTCTGCCAGCAAGATCCCAAGTCGTCCGAAAAATTGAAATAAATTCAGAAGAAGACAGTGTATTAATTCCGAATCAGGAAATCCAGCATGGTATTTATATTGCAAATACCATAACAACAGTCCAAAATGCATACATAAGACTATTAAACACATCAAATACAGATCAGGTAGTTTACATTATCAATATTCAACATGAACCACTTTCAAACTACGATGTAGTACAAACAGACTTAAAAAAGCCGAGAAAAGATTGTATTAACTCAGCTTTCAAAAAACTTCCCGCCACAATTCAATAAATAACTAACAAAACTATGCACCCAGTATAGCGATGTATTCGGACTAGAAAACGAATCGATCACTACCAATAATTTTTATAAACAAAAACTGAGATTAAATGATAATGAACCCGTATACATAAAAAATCATAGAAATCCTCATAGTCAAAAAGACAAGATTCAAAGCAAGTTCAAAAACTCATCAATGCCAAAATAGTGGAACCTTTTGTAACACCTTATAACAGCCCACTTCTATTAGTACCCAAAAAGTCACTTCCAAATTCGGAAAAGAAAAAAATGGCGATTAGTAATTGACTATCGTCAGATTAACAAAAAACTCAACTAGGTAGAGCAAAATATTTCTCATGCCTTGACTTAATGAAATTGAGCAGATGACGAAAGCTTTAGAAAGTGCGTACATAACAGACGGCTTAACACTAGAACTAGCAAGAAGTTATTCCACACAGAACGCAGTAAAAGCAATGACTAAAAACTGCACAATTGATAAGGTAAAACTTATCATGCAAGCCGGCAACAACAATGAACTACGTAATTTCATAATTCGTAAACATTTGCACAGAAGCAACTGGACAACCAAATTCGGTTCTTTACTACAATAACTATACACAACGCGGCGGAAACCGCGGACGTGGAAGTTATAGAGGTAATTTTCGTGGTCGTGGTAACAATTATGGTTACTACAACAATACCAACCAAAACAATGGTTGCGGCAACTACAGAGGAAACTCAACTGGCCGTGGCAACTCGAGCGGAGGCTACAACAACAACAATACAAACAACGTAAGAGTAGCCAATGACACTTCGGGAAACTCCCAACCCCCTTTAAATACTCAACAGTAGAGAAAGTAACGGTTCATACTATTAATCTCAGTCTGAATATATTCGTCTCATTCACCCATGTGGCTACCGGAAAAGAACTTGCCTTTTTGGTAGACACAGGTGCCGAAATCTCTATAGTAAAAGAGAATTCAGATATATTTCGAAATGTACAAGATAATACATAATAGATATACGGGGAATAAGCCAAGAAATTACTAAATCCAAAGGCTTAACATCAATTAAAATACAGACTACCAAGTACATAATTCCACACGATTTTCATATCGTAGACTTACACTTAGCTGTCCCTTGTGATGGCATTTTAGGGATTGATTTTATTAAAAAATATAACTGTCAATTAGACTTTCAGCCATCTGAAGATTGGCTTATAATAAGACCAAACAATTTAAAATTTCCAATTTATGTTCCAACAGAATACAGTTCTGGCAACAACTCAATTCTTCTGCCAGCAAGATCACAAGTCGTTAGAAAAATAAAATTAAGTTCAAAAGAGGACAGTGTATTAATTCCAACTCAAGAAATTGAGCACGGTATTTATATAGCAAGTACCATAGCTACAACACACGAAGATAAAGTGGTCAGTGCGAATATTTCAGCATATGAATCACTGATGAACTATGATGTAGTCGAAGGAAACAAAGAAAATAGAGAAAAGTCTGTATTATCCCAATTGTCAGAAAATTTTCCCCACAATTCAAAGTCCAACTCACAAATTTATGTAAAAAATATAATGACATATTCGGATTAGAATCCGAACCAATTAGCACAAATAATTTCTACAAACAAAAACTGAGATTAAAAGATGATGAACCCGTTTACATAAAAAACTATAGAAGCCCACATGGTCAGGTGAACGAAATTCAAAAGCAAGTCAGAAAATTAATCACCGACGGGATAGTCGAACCTTCAGTATCGGAATACAATAGCCCATTATTGCTTGTCCCTAAAAAATCAGCTCCAGGTTCCGAAGAAAAAAAGTGGCGATTAGTAATTGACTATCGTCAGTTTAATAAAAATTTCTGTCCGATAAATTTCTACTCCCTAGAATTGATGATATTTTAGATCAACTAGGTAGAGCAACATTTTTTTCTTGCCTTGACCTAATTTCCGGTTTTCACCAAATTTAACTCGAAAAAAAGTTCACGGAATATAACAACCTTTTCAACAAACAATGGTTCATATCGCTTCACGCGATTACCATTCGGTTTAAAAATAGCGCCAAATTCTTTTCAGAGAATGATGACTATAGCTTTCTCTGGATTGGAACCTTTACAAGCATTTCTTTATAAGGATGATTTAATAGTCATAGGTTGTTCCGAAAAACATATGCTCAATGTAGGCAACACAACCTAAAGTTACTTCCTGGAAAATGTTCATTTTTTAAGCACGAAGTCACTTTTCTAGGACATAAGTGCACAGATAAAGGAATCTTACGAACTAGCAGCTATTCATTGGGCCAAATATTTATGGTAGACACTTTACCGTCAAAACAGAGCACTTATTTTCAATGGTAACCCCAGTTCCAAATTAACACGAATGAGACTTGAATTAAAGGAATTTAATTTTACGGTAGAGTATTGTAATGACCTGATTTCTATGTATTCTCCCTCGCTACGTTAACGGGCGGCTAGCTCAGAGAGGTTATGGGTTCGTTCCACCAAATTTATATTGGGTGATTGCCTTGGACCAAAGAATAACGCCAGAGTTCTGTTGGGCTCGTAACTGTCTTTATTTGTCTCATTCTACAAGCCTCGCGGCTCTTCAGCTGCTGCTGCTCCTCGTCGTAGTCCTCTGCGGCGTCGCTCCTCGTCGCTGTCCCTCGCGTCGTCGCTCCTCGTCGTCGACTGCTTGCTGGTATCTGACTCGTGACGGCTCCTTCGAGACTCTGGATGTTATGCGAACCTCACTGTCTGGACCAGGAAGGTGTTTCGCCTAGCAGATATAACGAGGTTCTGCCTTTTCGCCTAGCCACCTTTATCGCAGGCTCCCTAAGTTGGTCCGGATTGTGTCGGCAAGGTGTATCGCCTAGCCGGTTGAACTCGGTTCGACCTCTTCGCCCAGCCACCTTTATCGCAGACTCCACGCAAGGACTCCCTGAGCTCGATTTAACCACGACCTAGCACCCGTTGGATCTCAGCGTTGAAGCCTCAGCCTTGTAGACTCTCAGTCGTTCGGCGTCTCGACTTTGCGATCTTGATCCTGGTACTCGGCACTTGATTAATTTGCTACTGGTCTCGCGTACACGCACTCGCTTTGATTCTCGCACTATTACTTCTTCGTGTGCTGCGCTTGCGCCGCCTTTTATAGCCTGTGATGGTCCCGTTATTTCCCTTTTCCAGCTCGCGTGATCAGGTCCAAGGTCCACTGCCGCACCGTTAGTTCACGGTGCGTCCTCTTTGCGGGTCCGAAGACCGTTGTCCTCGTGACTTCATACTGTTCACCAAAAGATTTCAACTTTCCCTAAACTGTCCTCGTAACACTTCCCCCAGACAGCGATCTGAAAGACCTTTAACTTTCCCATGGCTGAGCTGCGTTAGCCTGTTCCCCAGACCGTTCCCCGAAAGACTTGAACTTTCCCAATTCCCCGCGTAGAATTGGAATTTCCCGCCCAGACATTTCCCCGTGTTTGAAATCACCATTCCGATTCCCGTCGTCTGGCCACTCTACTGACCCTGTCTCGATCGCACTTATCGATAGTGGGTCCAGCATTGCCATCGTTGTTGCCGTTATCGTTATCGTTTCCGTTGTCTTAAGTTGCCTCCGTGTGACCGTTTCTTGAGAAATCCAGTTTTTTTTTGTACCCATCGATCGCAACTATCGATCGACCGCCTGTCGCCTGGCGCCCCCGTCCCAATTTTCCTCTCGGCCTCGTTGCTTTGAAAAAAACTGGTAAGTAAACTTGCTGCTTGTAGTTTTCCTTTAATTAACGACTGTTTTCTTTACAGCGACACCATGACCATGATGCCCCGGACATGTCTAGGGGTGCTGACCCTGGACCGCGTGCCCCGGGAGACCCTTGCGGCAGCAAGTGACTCCCCCCCTAACCATACGCCTGCGGCAGCTGTGTTGTGATCCCCTGCCCAAATAATAACTGCTGGGCTTCAATGCTCGGATCCGCTTTATTGGGCCTTAAACACCCGCACCCGGCCCCCTGCTGGGGCTGTGGCTGCTCCTGAGCCTACAGTGCTGCTCAGCCTCTGCTGCCACGCGGCGACTGCTGAACTCGTCGCCGCCCGCCGGGCTTCCCATTGGCGGACAGTGACCGCCCGCGCCTTTAAGATGCGAGCCCACTTTGCGCCTGCGTCCTCCTCCTCGGACGGCAACTCCACGTCCGAGATCTCTCCTGTGTACTCCTCGTCAGCCTCGCTGACCGGTGACGGGGATCGCGACACCAGGGGGGACGCCAGAAGCTGGAGAACGGAATCGGAGTCCCGTCTCCACTTCGCCACTGGCTGTTCCCTGGCGCGCTCCTCCCTCACCTCGTGCTCCACTCGTTGTTGGGTGTTACTCTTACGCGCGCTCATGATGACTATCTTTTTTGGTTCCGTTATTCGCGGAGACGTGTACCGGTGACGGGACTCGCTCTCCGCTCTGTGTCCGTGTAACGTTTAAAAGTAACGGTGCCCTCCGTGTACACGCCTCCTAACAACCCGTGAATGTGTGTGTTTAGCCGGTAACGGTGCCTACGGCTTTTTAAACCCTCCCTGTCCCGCTCTCGCGCTCCTGATGTGTGCCTGTGTTTGTGTGCTTGACCGTTAATTTCGATACAGGGTACAGTGCTCCTCGGATACGCCGGATTTGTTGAGACTGCCCCTCTTTGCTTTGCGGTTTTAACTGGCTTATGTGTATTTTCCTTTCTTTGCCCGTGTGTTCGTGCCGCAGGTTGCAAATAACCGGAGAGTCGAAATTAATTATTTTAAACGGCCCTTCGTATCTGGGGGCCAGTTTCGTCGCGAATCCTTCTGCTGCCTTGGAAAGATGGTGTTCCTTGGCCCATACCGTGTCTCCGATCTTTGGTTTCCAAGGGCGCCTCCGGAGATTGTAGTGGCGCGCCTGATCCTGCGCCGCCTTCTCCATGTTCCGTCTAACCAGCTCGAAGATTTCGTTTATTTTTTTCGCATTTTCCGACATAGTCTGGGTTTCCCTTCCTGTGCCGGCGGTTTCAAACTGGGCAAACTGGGCGATCATTGTTTTTTCAGTTCTATTGGCCCTCTCCGTGGGATTTTCTTGTGGTGTGTACGATGCTGTGAACTGGTGCCGCACTCCCAACTCTGTCAAGAACCGCTTGAACGCTTGAATTGCACCCCGTTATCGGTGATCAAGACCTTCGGCACGCCGTACCTTGAGACAATCCTTTCCCGGATTTTTTCCAGCGTCTCCGTGGTAGCCCTACGCATTGGCACTATTTCCGTCCACTTCGAGAACCGATCTACGAGCACTAGTAGCATTGAGTTCCCGTGTTTCGACCGAGGAAGCGGCCCAACGAAATCGGTGCAAACTGTGGCCCAGGGCTCCTCTGGGACCTGTGTGAGCATTTTTCCGGCTGCCTGGAGCTGACTGGGCTTGTACATGAGGCAGCTCTCACAGTTCCGCACGTGCTTCCTAATGTCGCGGTGCATGCTCGGCCAATAATACCTCGCTGCCACCCTCGCGATTGTCTTCCGGCCGCCCATGTGTTCGGCCGTCGGCATATCGTGGTTCTCAACCATGACTCGCTGCCTTGACCCGATTGGTACGCATAGCTTCCATGCGACCACATCCTACTGGTCTCGCGTACACGCACTCGCTTTGATTCTCGCACTATTACTTCTTCGTGTGCTGCGCTTGCGCCGCCTTTTGTAGCCTGTGATGGTCCCGTTATTTCCCTTTTCCAGCTCCACAAGGTCCACTGCCTCACCGTTAGTTCACGGTGCGTCCTCTTTGTGCGGGTCCGAAGACCGCCAATTTACCGTTCGACCATGTTGCCCTTGTCGTGTGAGGGTCCAATGTCCAGCGTGGTACGGTTAACCCACAGTGTATCCGCTTTGCCCGGGTCCAAGGTCCGTTGTTTACCGTTTGACCTTGTTGCCCTTGACTCCTCCGGCATGCTCGTCTCCTTCGCTGTTGCTATGCAGCTCTCCTGCCTCGGAATTTGTGGGGAGTTTTAAGACTCCTCACAGTATCTAAAGGGTAAAGAAGCTATATTGTCTACATTCCATGATGATCCAATACAAGGAGGTCATACAGGCATTGCAAAAACGTTGGCCAAGGTCCAAGGTACATAAAGAAATGTCCTAAATGCCAAAAGTCTAAAACGACTAAACATACCAAGACCCCATTAACTATAACCGAAACTCCATAAAAAGCTTTTGATAGGGTAATTGTGGATACAATTGGTCCACTACCCAAATCTAATAACGGAAACGAATACGCAGTTACACTCATCTGCGACTTAACTAAATATCTAGTAGCTTTACCAATACCATATAAGAGTGCAAACACAGTAGCGAAAGCTATATTTGAAGATTTTATTCAAGAGTACGGTCCAATGAAGACGTTCATTACGGACATGGGAACGGAATAAAAAAATTCAAATATTGAAGATCTATCTAAAAATCTAAATATTAAAAACATAACTTCAACTTCACATCATCATCAGACTGTGGGAAGTGTGGAGCAAAGCCTCAGATCATACATCTCAGTTGACAAAACAGATTGGGATGTGTGGCTACGATACTTCGTTTATTGTTTTAATACGACCCCCTCTATGGTAAAACTTCAAATTTGCCTAAACATTTTAATAGTATAGATAAGATAAAACCCCTTTATAATGTAGAAGACTATGCTAAGGAATCAAAATTCAGATTATAACAAGTATTTAAGAGAGCTAGATTAATGTTAGAATCACATTTTGAGTTAAAAATAGGAGATAAGGTTTTATTGAATAATGAAACAGGACATAATCTAGATTTTAAATATACAGGTCCATACAAGGTAGACCAAATGGGAGATAGAGATAACATAACAATATCAAATATTAAAAATAAAAAAAATATAGTTCGTAAAGATAGATAAAAAATTTTAGTTCTTTTATAAATAAATCAATAGTTTTTTTATAAAATCATCACGTGTGGCCATACATAATATAAGCACAACAACTATAAAGTAAAAAAAAAAAATTATTTTTAATAATATCATTTCTTAAATTTTATAAAATCTATAATTAAAATGGAAAATAACATCATTTTATTACGTTATTTTTCAAAAGGAGGGAGATGTAGTATGCACATATATCGAGAACCCACTGTACCAAGAGTACTAAAAGGGAACACACTGTAACACTTTGTTGCAGTTTTTACATAATTCAAAGTCCCGGTCATAAACCCAAGTGGCCGAAATATGAACCGATCGCTATGCCTTGTCCCGCACACAGAAAGTGCAAGTGTCAGCATAACTGTATCACGAGCGGACTTCATGTACGTGCATATACCACCGCGCTCCAGCCTAAGTGAGCATAGCTATATATTTAAGAATACATAACCGTTTCTCCGCTGCCTCTGTTGGCAAAAGTGGAGATTGGTGGTCGATTTTAGAAAGTTGAATGAGAAGACAGTAAAGGATAGGTATCCGATGCCAGTAATTGGCGAAGTACTTGATAAACTGGGAAGGGCCATGTATTTCTCAGTATTAGATTTGGCTAGCGGCTACCATCAGATTGAGATGGAAAAACAGGACATTCCAAAAACATCATTTACAACATATAACGGGCACTTTGAATATGTAAGGATGCCATTTGGATTGACAAATGCTCCAGCGACGTTTCAAAGAGTGATGAATAACCTGATGGGAGAGTTGGTAGGCAAGATTTGTTTGGTATACATGGATGATATAATTGTGTATTCCCCTGCAAACTTTTTAGGGCATGTAGTGGCACAAGAAGGAGTCAGACAAAACCCAAAGAAGATTGAGGCCATAAAGCTTTTTCATTAGCCCAAAACACCAAAGGAAAAAAGTCCTTTCTTTGACTCATTGGGTATTACAGGAAATTCATAAAAGATTTTGCAAAAATTACCAAACCATTAACTAAGTGACTATAAAAGAAACAACAAATAATCATACATGAAGAGTATACAAAAACTTTTGAATATTGCAAGACGTTGTTATGCAATGATCCATTGTTGAGACATCCAGATTTTACAAAGCCCTATATTTTAACCACAGATGCTAGCAATTTTGCTATTGGTGCGGTGTTATCGCATTTGCGAGCAGAACGTTAAATGAGGCTGAGGTCAATTATGCCATAGTTTGGGGTGTAAAACACTTCAGACCATACTTGTTCGGTCACAAATTCACAATAGTCACAGATCACCGCCCACTAACTTGGCTCGTGGGATTTAAAGAACCCAATTCCAAGTTGTTGAGGTGGAAGCTGCAACTATTGGAATATGACTACGAGGTGACCTACAAAAAGGGGTCACAAAACTTCGTGGCAAACGCCTTGAGCAGAATTGGACTACAGGTTCACAACAGTGAACTAGAGTCAACTCAGGCCACTTGTGCGGGTCAACTGGAATTAAGTAGCATTCATGTGGCGGTTAAGCCACTGAATGACTTTAATATCCAGTTAATATTTGAGGTTGGGCCGACACCAGGCAGAATAGTGGTGACACCTTTTAGGAACAAAATAAGAAGGACAATAACAGAAAAGGAATTCCCAAAAGAAGAAATTTCAAAAATTCTTAGGGAAGTGCTTAAACCATGGTTTCAACAATCGTCAGAAATTTATAGAATAATTATGAAAACAAGGAAGGACTTAAAACTAGAAAATGAGCATGAGGAAGTTATAGATGAAGTTTTCCTAATATATAATAACTCAATTCACCCCAGTACAAAAATGAAGCCGTTCGAATTGTTCTCGGGGAGTACACACATTTTTGAACAGGAGGTCAATTTTGATACGGAGCATGAGTACTTAAGGAAGTTAAATGCTTATCAGGAGGAAATGTATAAGGAAATTAAGGACAGGTTAGAAAGGCAAAAACAGGAAAGGAAACGAAAACTAAACGAGGGGATAGAAGAACCCATGGAGTTGGAAAAAGGTCTTAAAGTAAGCAGATATTTATAAATAATACCAAACAGGAGTTAAACCTAAAAGTTTTAGATGAGAAAGCTCAAAAAAGTAGTGTACATAGGAAAAGTACAGGAAAAACAATTTTCCGTTATATACGGTATGCTTCTAACGATAACAGTACTGGCAATATGAAGAATTAGAAAAAACAAAAACAATCTTCACCCCCAACGCTTTTCTGCACAATGTCGCTCTGGATATAACACAGCTTATCACCCAAAACTGTAGACTAAACAACTACCCCCAATTATCACTCTCATATGTTCAAAGATAATCAAAGTTCGGCTCGCAGACACAACACCTCCTATTTCAATACAAAGACATTTCAAAGTCGTAAAATCTAAAACCGCACTTGTATCCAAGAGTCAAGACACTTGAATCCAAGAGTAATTAAAATTTCACTCAAAAGAAGCCGAAAGTTTCTCAGAACAATTTCACACTCACTCAAATCCCGAAAAGCTCGAGACCGAGGTTTGATCGTCAACAGAATCAGATCAGTAAGTTAAATTCAGTTTGAGACCTCAATCTAATAAAGTGCACTTAATAAAAGATCCGCAAAAAAAAAAACAAGAGTCATAAAATCCAAAAATCCAATTCGGTCAGAAATAAAAGACATTCTGAAAATAAAAATATTATTACGTAACGTAAAACCTACGAATGGTCATAAGACATTTTAAAATCCAATTTGGTTAGAAACAAAACATTCTAAGAAACCCAAATACAAATCCAGGACAAAATGGCAGTTCAACAGTTATCAGAAATCCATCTGAACCAGTTAGTGGGCCAGATCAAAGAACTACAGTACTCTGATGGAATACCAGGAAAACTCTCAGGGTTCATCAATGAAGTCGAATACTTACGACAACTGTATACATCCCAAGAACCAAGACAGGCACACGTTATTTTCGGAGCAATCAGAAGAGTGGTAGTCGATACAGCAGCAGAAACCGTCGCACAATCTGGAGCTAATAACTGGGTAACAATGAAGAAAGCTTAAGCCTTCGCCTTCAAAGATCACAGGCCGTATGAAACTATCATCAAGAAGCTAGCTGAAACAAAATTCAGCGGGAGTCTTAGTAAGTTTATAATAGAATTAGAAAAACAATACAGAAATGTTCGACAAACTAGAATTAGAATCTGATCCATCAGACAAAATAAGTTATACAAGAATGTTGGATAGAACAGTTCATATTACCATTGATAGAAAACTTCCCGGTTGCATGTATATGTCACTAGCAAGAAAAGACATAACCAATAACTATAACCAATTAAAACAAGCAGCTATGGAGTTAGAATTCTATGATGCAAACCCAGAAGAAGAATACGCACAAAATATAAATAACAATACAAATCATAGGAATAAGGGAAGATATCCGGGTAACAATCAAAGATATTATGATAATCAAAGAAATTTAATTTCGTACTACAATTCTAATTCAAATTCTAATCCTAATGCAACAACTTCCCAGAATAATCAAAACCAATATCAACAACGAGCAAGGAAATTACCAAACATTTATGAACGGTTTAAATCAAGCTAGACTACAAAACCCAAATAATCATCAAAATTCGAACGATCAGGCTAATGCAAATAGATTTAGTGGTGGTAAAAAGACAAAGGGAAAATCAAAGTGGCCAAAAAAGGATAGACGGAGACCGAAGACACAATCCCTAGTAAAAATTGTCTTTCATAATAAATTTTATAAGGGATTGATAGATACACGATCATCAATCAATATTATGAATACAAATTTTGCTAAATTAAAAGAGACAAAAGAAGATTTAAAAGTGTTGTAATGAATAGTTTTTAATATCTTTAGTCTTTGTAAATCCGTCTGTTAAGAACGGGCTTTATTAATTGAATGTCACTTGACTTGAGAATAAAGTTGGCTTGGCTTACAATTCATATAGCTGCACGAGCAGCGCCGCGGCCAACGCTTATGTATCTAAATATATATGTTAATGTATACGTAAGTGTATATAGGCGGCGCAAGCAGCGGCCGCGCATGAGAGAGAGAGTGTTATGCTCACATGGTAACCGAATGGTCGGCCGCGCATGCAGACATGCCGACTCAGCATTTAGGATGTGTATAACATTGTTGTGTGGGTCGAATTGCTTTGCACTTGAAGTGCTGGGAATATTCGGACATAAACAAATGCTACAATGTTACAGTGATATTAGCGGTACAGTGTGTACCCTATATATGAGCATACTACATCTCCCTCCTTTTGAAAAATAACGTAATCTATGGAGTTATTTTGTTAATTATTGTGTTAGGTATATATATATATATGTTTATAAAAATTAGCAAATTAGTAAAACTTTTTTTTTGTTATTATTATTATTTTTTTTTTGTTTAATATAGTAAATATTGGAAAACTTTGTGAAGTTGAAACTTTGAAAATTTATGCGACTATTTTTTATTATTTATTATAAAATGTATTTTGTATTTGTATTCCTATATTTTTATTATAGTAAAGTAATAAAATTTTTTTTTTCTTTTTTTTTTTTTCAAGAGAAAATTTTATGTTATTTTATTTCTTTTTTTTTTCTTATGAATGGCCATCCTCCAAAATCTATTCTATAAAAATTTTTAATCTATCTTTATGAACTGTCTGTGTTTTATTTTTTGCATTTAAAATAGTTATATTATTATTGGATTCTATCTTCTTTACTATATATGGTCCTGAATATCTAAAGTCTAGCTTATGACCAGTTTCATTTTTTAATAAAACCTGGTCTCCTATTTTTAATTCAAAGTCTAAACTATTTTTGTCGTATCTATCTTTTTGTTTTGTTTATTAGTTTCTAGCATTATTCTGGCTCTTTTATATGCCTGTTCTAATCTAAATTTAGATTCCTTAGCATAATCTTCTATATTATATAATGGTTCTATTCTATCTATGCTATTGAAATGTTTTGATAAGTTTGGAGTTTTCCCAAAAACTAGTTCATATGGACAATAATTATGTGCCATAGAGGGTGTTGTGTTAAAGCAGTATACGAAGTATTGTAGACATACATCCCAATCTGTTTTATCAACTGAGATGTATGAGCGTATGAACTCGTTAAGTGTTCTGTGGCTTCGCTCCACTGTTCCGACAGTCTGGTGAGGGTGTGCAGTAGAACTTATATTTTTGATATTTAAATTTTTACATAAATCTTCAATTATTGAATTTTTATACTCCGTTCCCATGTCCGTAATGAACGTCTTCATTGGACCGTACTTCAGAATAAAATCTTCGAATATAGCTTTTGCTATTGTTTTTGCACTTTTATTTTGAATTGGTATTGCTACAAGGTATTTTGTTAAATCGCAGATTAAAGTAACTGCGTATTCATTCCCTTGTTCAGACTTAGGTAGTGGACCGATCGTGTCCACGATTACCCTGTCAAAAGCTGTTTGTGGTGTTTCCGTAATTGTTAATGGGGTCTTCGTATGCGTGATTATTTTCGCTTTTTGACATTTTAGACATTTTCGTACGTACTCTGTAATATATCGAGTCATTCCTTTCCAAATGTAATGTCTTTTGACCTTGGCCAAGGTTTTAGAAATGCCAGTATGACCTCCTTAAATTGGTTCATCATGGTATGTAGACATAATTGCTTCTTTTTCTTTTTCAGAATTTATTAGGGTCACCGGGTTGAGTAGCGCTACTCTCAATGATTTTAATGTTTTATTGCCCATTTCCTTGAAATTATCTATGGAACGTATTCAAAGATATTTTCCCACGGTGCCACTTTGAGTTGGCTGATTTGATGTATACCGGCTTGCTTCTCAAGCCTTTGGAAAAACTGACCTAAGTCAAGGACTCCATTGGTATATAAATCGCTAACATCATATCTTGCAGTAACTTTTTTTCCATGTTTAAATAAACATAGCATATTTTTTACATGCAAGGTCACTACTTTACGTACTTCGTCATTGTTTATGACTCCGTATACGTTGGGCTTTGAAGCTTTTTCTATAGATTGCCTAGGCAAGTCTATTTCTTTTTCTCCTGCGCAGGATTTCTGTCTACTTTGATTTCTTGTAGTGACTTTATGTATATTTCCGGTTATATTTTGTAGTTCTTTGATGGTTATTCTTGATAACGCATCAGCTACGTAATTGTCTTTTCCCTTTAAATATTCAACGATGAAGTTGTATTCTTCTAATTCTAGCCTCATACGTGTCAGTTTGGAACTTGGGTTAGTCATTGAGAACAAGTATGTTAACGGTCTGTGATCGGTTTTGATAATGAAATGTTTGCCATAAATGTATGGTCGAAAATGTAATATTGCCCAATGTATTGCAGCTAGTTCCTGCTCGGTAGTACATTTATTACTTTCTCCCTTGGTAAAAGCTCTTGATGCATATGCAATGGGGAGTTGGAGTCCGTTATGGTTTTGAGTTAAAACCGCTCCAAATGCTTACTTACTTGCATCAGTAATTATACAAAATTCTTTACTAAAATCTGGATATTGTAGCAAAGTAGGTTCCATAAGTTTTGTTTTTAAATATTCGAATGCGTTTTGGCATTCAGATGTCCATTCAAAAGGAACATTCTTTTTACATAATCGTGTTATGTGCCGTGAATAATCGGCGAAATTTTTTATGAATCTTCTGTAGTAATTGCAGAATGCTACAAAACGTCTTGCGCTGTCTGCATCGTGTGGGACTGGATAATTCAGTATGACGTCATATTTCTTGTCATCTGGAAGTATTCCTTTATCTGTGCACTTATGACCTAGAAAAATCACCTCATGCATAAAGAATGAACCTTTTTGTGGATGTAACTTTAGGTTGTATTTCCTACATTTCTCAAAAACGTCTGTTAAGTTTTTAAGCATTTGTTTTTCGGAACAACCTATACCTATTAAGTCATCCATATAAAGGAATGCTTGTGAAGGTTCAAGTCCAGAGAATGCAATAGTCATCATTCTCTGAAATGAATTTGGCGCTATTTTTAAGCCAAAAGGTAATCGTGTGAATCGATACGAGCCATTGCTCGTTGAAAAGGAAGTTATGTCCCTTGAGCTTTTTTCAAGTTCTATTTGATGAAATCCTGACATTAAATCAAGACATGAAAAGTATTTTGCTCGACCTAGTTGGTCTAAAATATCATCAATTCTAGGGAGTGGAAATTTATCGGACAATAATTTTTTATTAATCTGACGATAGTCAATTACTAATCGCCACTTTTTTTCTTCGGAACCTGGAGCTGATTTTTTAGGGACGAGCAATAATGGGCTATTGTATTCCGATACTGAAGGTTCGACTATCCCGTCGGTCATTAGTTTTCCGACATGCTTTTGAATTTCGTTCACCTGACCATGTGGGCTTCTATAGTTTTTTATGTAAGCGGGTTCATCATCTTTCAATCTCAGTTTTTGTTTGTAGAAATTATTTGTGCTAATTGGTTCGGATTCTAATCCGAATATGTCATTATATTTTTACATAAATTTGTGAGTTGGAATTTGAATTGTGGGGGAAAATTTTCTGACAATTGGGATAATACAGACTTTTCTCTATTTTCTTTGTTTCCTTCAACTACTTCATAGTTCAATTGTGATTCAAATTTTAAATTGTCTCCACTTTATCTTCGTTTGTTGTATTCAGTAGTCTTATGAAGGCATTTTGTGTTGTAGCTATTGTACTTGCTATATAAATTCCTTGCTCAATTTCTTGAGTTGGAATTAATACACTGTCCTCTTTTGAATTTAATTTTATTTTTCTAATGACTTGTGATCTTGCTGGCAGAAGAATTGAGTTATTGCCAGAACTGTGTTCTATTGGAACATAAATTGAAAATTTTAAATTGTTTGGTCTTATTATAAGCCAATCTTCAGTTGGCTGAAAATCTAATTGACAGTTGTATTTTTTAATAAAATCAATTCCTAAAATGCCATCACAAGGCACGGCTAAGTGTAAGTCTACGATATGAAAATCGTGTGGAATTATGTACTTGGTAGTCTGTATTTCAATTGATGTTAAGCCTTTGGATTTACTAATTTCTTGGCTTATTCCCCGTATATCTATTATGTTATTATTTTGTACGTTTTGAAATATATCTGAATTTTCTTTTACTATAGCGATTTCGGCACCTGTGTCTACCAAAAAGACAAGTTCTTTTCCAGTAGTCACATGGGTGAATGAGACGAATATATTCTGACTGAGATTAATAGTATGGACCGTTACTTTTTCTACTTTTTCATTTAAAGGTGGTTCGGAGTTTCCCGAGGTGTCATTGGCTACTCTTACATTGCTTGTATTGTTGTTATTGTAGCCTCCGCTCGAGTTGCCACGGCCCCTTTGAGTGTCCTCTGTAGTTGCCGCGACCATTGTTTTGGTTGATATTGTTGTAGTAACCATAATTGTTACCACGACCACGAAAATTACCTCTATAACTTCCACGTCCGCGGTTTCCGCCGCGCTGTGTATAATTGTTGTAGTAGAGGACCGAATTTGGTAGTCCAGTTGCTTCTGTGCAGCTGTTTACGAATTTTGAAACTGCTTCGTTCATTGTGTTGAAGTTGCCGGCTTGCATGATAAGTTTTACCTTATCAATCGTGCAGTTTTTAGTCATTGCTTTTACTGCGTGCTGTGTGGAATAACTTCTTGCTAGTTCTAGTGTTAAGCCGTCTGTTTTGTATGCACTTTCTAAAGCCATCGTCATCTGCTTAATTTCTGATTTGTATTGAATAGCAGTTTTATTTCGTTGCTGTAGGTTCATTAGCTTTGCTGACAATACCTCTACAGTTTCGCCTTTGACGTTGCTTTTTAACTTGGCGATTACTTCACCTACCGTTGTTTTGTTTCCAATTAGATTTCTTGCTACGCCCCTTTAGTTTTGTCTTTATTGTAGAAACGGCTAGGCTTTCGTGTTCGCCTTTTATTGACTCTATAATATGCAATGCATCAATGAAACTGGTTAAGTTTTCTGCTTTACCATCGAAAACTGGTATAAGCTTTGATGCAGTGTTAATGAAGTCGATATTAGTTTGCGCCATTTCGAAGTTATTGTTCTTAGTTATGTTTGCGCTTGAGTCTGATTCTGAATCTGTTTTATTATCTGCGTTTGATAATAAAACGGCTGGGATTTCGATTGACGATTTTCGAGGGCGGCTCTGGAGAATATCGGACAGCCGAGGATTAGGGATCGGCTTGCATCGTCCACATTGGACGGCCACACTTGTTAAGCACTGGCCCTAATTAGCCAAACTCGCCGATTTACGCATTTTGGGGCCAAAATAACGAAAATTACACAGCGCGCAGAGACAAAAATTAAACAGTCTCACTTCCTACTCGCGCACATGTCACGGTCGCCATGTAACGTTGGTTGTATGTATGTTAGACTTTATTTTATAAACACAAGAAAGGAGTGCACTGTAATGTTATAATATATATTGGGCTTTATTATTTCGTCCGTTTAGATCGGGACTCATTTTTAGAATGCTCACTTAAGACTAATGTTGGCTTGGCTTACAATTCATATAGCTGCACGAGCAGCGCCGCGGCCAACGCTTATGTATCTCAATATATATGTTAATGTATACGTAAGTGTATTTAGGCGGCGCAAGCAGCGGCCGCGCATGAGAGAGAGAGTGGTATGCTCACATGGTAACCGAATGGTCGGCCGCGTATGCACACATGCCGACTCAGCATTTAGGATGTGCATAACATTGTTGTGTGGGTCGAATTGCTTTGCGCTTGAAGTGCTGGGAATATTCGGACATAAACAAATGCTACAATGTTACAGTGATATAAGCGGTACAGTGTGTACCCTATATATGAGCATACTACAGGACAGACAAAGGACGTGCAAAGACTAAAACGAGAAGAAGCTATCGTAAAAATGGAGCTGGGAAAGGTAAAAGTAATGGTCGGAGCGAAGACGTTCGACCATATAATAAACTTTAAGGACTACGAAGGTAATATTGCACAGATCGAAAACGCGTTGTTAGACATAGAGAATGTTAAATTCTCAGGTGAGGCAGTCCAGGTGGTTAAGGAAAAATTGTACCAGGTGAAGGATAAGCTAGAAACACTTAGACCAAGAGGTAGGGTCAAAAGGGGAATTTTAATGGATTAGTTTCGGGAAATATGAACGCGTATGATAAGGAGAAAATAGGAAATAGAATAGATGAATTAAGAAACGAAACAAGGTTTCTTACGGAGCATGAGTACTTAAGGAAGTTAAATGCATATCAGGAGGAAATGTATAAAGAAGTTAAGGAAAGGTTAGAAAGGCAAAAACAGGAAAGGAAACGAAAACTAAACGAGGGAAGAGAAGAGCCCATGGAGTTGGAAAAAGGTCTTAAAGTAAGCAGATACTTATAAATAATACCAAACAGGAGTTAAACCTAAAAGTTTTCGATGAGAAAGCTCAAAAAAGTAGTGTACATAGGAAAAGTACAGGAAAAACATTTTTCCGTAATACGGTATGCTTCTAACGATAACAGTATTGGCAATATGGAGAATTAGAAAAATGAAAACAATCTTCACCCCCAACGCTTTTCTGCACAATGTCGCTCTGGATATAACACAGATGTGGACATCGCTCTATTCTCGGGGGGGGGGGGGGGGGGGGGGACGAGATACCATACCGGTACCATCGACTAAGCCACCGCCTAAACCTCCCCGTGCTAGGATTGACATAAGAAATGCAAGATCAACACAAGGCAGGATGTTGCTAAACGACACCCACTCAGCAGAGCTCTAGAAAATAGTTTTTTAGCATTATACACCCACACAAACATAATTGTGAACACATAAATTCTTTGGCGATGGTTCGGTTTGAATCTCAAGCCACAATAAAGATTATTCCGTTTGGAAGAACCTAACCGAAAACATAAACTGTTTATTAAAATCCTCTCTGAATAATAATACCTACTATAACTCGGGCTGTGTAATTTTAGCTAGTTTTCCCTGCGGATACGCGGGGTGTCAGTGTTGGTCAGGGTTCTCTGCGGATACGCGGGCACGGTTGTTTTAGCTAGCTTTCCCTGTGGCTACGCTGGCTGTGTAATTTTAGCTAGTTTTTTCAATGCGAGGGTATTCGGGTATGAATCCCTGCTAGAATTCTCATGTTTTTAACCACGAGAGTGCCCTAAATCAAGCCTATTGACCGATACTCCCGTCCTCAACTGTCTCAAAAGATTATAAATTTATCTAGGGAGGAACCTGGGTTGACTGAGACGCCGACCCCAGCAATCACATCCTTACAGCGTTAAATGTCATAGCAAAAACGTCTGAGGAAATGAACGACCAGTTCAAAGCGATGGAAGACGAAATAATGAGTTTGAACAAGGAAGTGTGTCAATTGGATGGCACTAGCATATCAAACAATGCTGTTTCAGAAAACTCAAGGATCAATTACAAATTTATTAATTGATCTCAATCACGGTCGGGTTAAACCTCAATTGTTAAAACCACCGCAAATATAAAAGGAAATTGCACTAATTAAGGAAAAACTAGCGTTGTTCGATCAGGAAGCATCAACGGTGTATAGAATGAATACAATACCATTCGGAAGTTATGGCAAAACAATCGTTCATCAGTTATAGGCTGATTTGTTAATATACAACTTACGCTTTAACAACAAATACACAATTAATGGCCTGCTCTCGTCAAAGTAATCAACATTTTCTTTGTCGAGGAAACTGGGTCTGGAAATCAGCAACTGACAACTGCCCTAAAGCAAAGTCCGAACCCAATATTTGAATTCCAGGAGAGTCGTGCCGAAAAGATATGGGTAGAATTGTCTACTTCAAATTCTTGGTTGTATAAGGTCTTCAACGAGCCGGTGTGGAAACCATCGAAGTCAGCCCGCAATAGACAACACCTTTTAACATCTGCGCACGAAATAATTACAGAAGACAATATAACGGAGCCGGTAGCACCACTGATTGCTGTAGCGTTTAATATTTAATAAAACCAATGGCATCAATGTTTATAAATAATACATATAATATAATTAACATTAAAAAGCAGCTAGAGGAGCTAATACCCATTCTGCTAGTAGGCATTTCGCTCTAATAGTTATAATTATAACAATAATCGTAATAAGTTAAATTTATGTTAGACGTACTTGTAAGAATGATTAGCAACAAATTATTGTTGAATTCGGGCTACCAATAAATACATTAAATTCAAATAAATAAAGGAATTAAGACCCCCGCAGAATGTTCACGTTGGAACATGGATAATTAGGTTGCGGGTGCAACACCACTTCAGATAACACTTCTGACCTGATAAATAGGATGGGATAACCCAAAGAATTGACATTTAACATTTATGACATACACTTGTCCCCTAAATAGAGTATACATAATACTGCTTCAAAAATATTCTCGGCGTCACCAATACTGCTCCAGAATGGTCTTCCCGTCACCACTTCTCCTCCAGAAAGTTCTTCCCGTCACTTCCAAACACTTGTCCAGATTTACTCGGCCTCTGACTGCCGATGCCTTTTCGTGCACCATGTCGCTTTCTTCTTCGCTTTGACCAGCCTCCTGAAGCCCGTTTCTTCGCCTACTCCTGACGCACAACTTCTGCGATCCGCTTGCTACCGTATCTGCTCCACGCCTTCAACTTCGTCCAGATGACAACCGCCAACGATCCTGCCTCTTGCTTGTTGACGTTCTCCATAAAGTCTTTACTCTGCCTCCAGAATGGTACTTGCTATTCAATCGGTTTCTTGCCTCCTTCCTTCGTTGCGCCAAAATCGAATTTCATAACTTCTTGAATGTGGCGAAAACTGGCTGTCTCGTTTTCACTCACGCTGCCCTGCTTTGCAAATTTTTTGTCTTTATTTTTTGCGCAGTACACCTGCTTTTTTACACTTTTTTAAGTTTATTTACTTAGGTTTTTTAACACTCAACTAAGTTTGAGTGGGCCAAGGAGCACCATCTGTCCAAGGCAGCAGAAGGATTCGCTGCGAAACTGGCCCCCAGATACAAAGGGCCGTTTAAAATAATTAATTTCTACTCTCCGGTTAATTGCAACCTGCGGCACGAAAACACGGGCAAAGAAAGAAAACACACATAAGCCAGTTAAAACCGCAAAGCAAAGGGCGCACTGTACCCTAACCGAAGAAAGGGGGAGGACGATACACGGTATCGAAATTAACGGTCAAGCACACACACACAGACACACACATCAGGAGCTGTGCGAAGCTGCGGATGCAGAACCATTCGGCTCAGCATACAGGATGGTCATGGGCAAGCTCAACAGGCAGCCGACCCCTACTGACCACTTGCAGCTTGGCAACATAGTGGCTACCTTGTTCCCCACACAGCCGCCGCTTACCTGGCAAGCCACCGGATTAGGCGATACTGTACTGACCAGCGAAGTCGAAGTACTGGCAGCATTAAGGAAAACCAAGGCTGGAAAAGCCCCTGGTCCGGATGGCATTCCCAATGCTGCACTGCACACAATAGTGGCAGCTTACCCGGATATATTCGCGGAAATGTACAACAAATGCCTCATCCAACGAACCTTCCCCACAGGATGGAAGCGGCAGAGATTAGTGCTCATCCCAAAACAGGGAAAGATGAACGATGACGCATCGTCATACAGGCCCCTTTGTATGCTAGATACGATGGGTAAGATATTTGAGCGCATAATATGCACCCGCCTCGAAAAGGAACTCGACGATCTCGGAGCTTTCTCGGACCACCAGTTTGGTTTCCGGAAGGAAAAAAGCACCATTGACGCGATCCGAGCGGTCACCCAACTGGCTGCTAAGGCAATTGAAGGAGAAAGGTGGATAGGCGGCTCAAAAGAGTACTGCTTCGTATGCACTCTGGATGTCAAGAATGCATTTAACTCTGCCAACTGGAACCTTATCCTGCGAGCGCTTCGGCTAATGGGAATTTCTGACTACCTTACCGACCTCGTAGCGGACTACTTCAAGGACAGAGTGCTCACATACTCTTCAGACGTCGGAGAGCATGAGTACCAGGTGACAGGAGGAGTACCTCAAGGCTCAGTCCTGGGCCCGATTCTGTGGAACGCGATGTACGACGGGATCCTAAGGCAGGCACTACCCGAAGGATGCACCGTAGTGGGCTTTGCGGACGATATAGCGCTGGTAACAGTAGCTAAAACCCTCGAAGAGGCCACGGTAAGGTGCAGCCTCTCCATAGACATCCTTATGAGATGGCTCGCAGAAAACGGGCTATCGCTTGCCGAGCACAAAACGGAGGCAGTGCTCATAAGCAGCAGGAAGATTGTCGAGAAGGCTACAATTCGAGTCGGATCAACCTTAATAGCATCAAGCGACTCAATCAAGTACCTAGGGGTAATGATCGATCACAGACTATCGTTCAAGACCCACCTAGCTTATGCAGCAGCCAAAGCGTCCAGATCGACTGCATCCATCTCAAGGATGATGGCCAACACCCGAGGACCAAAGCAACACAGCAGAAGGATAATAGCCACAGTGGTGACCTCGACCATCCTGTACGCCGCGCCCATATGGGCCGAGGCTATGAAGACCGCAACATATAGTCGCCAGTGCAAAGCTGCGCACTGCGCATCACAAGCAGCTTCTGCACGGTAACAGAGGAAGCCGCACTAGTGATAGCCGGTACAATCCTGGCGGCAGAAAGAAGGACAGGATGTACAGGAAGTAGGACCCAGCGCAGCAGCACGATAGAGGCTTGGCAAAGGAGGTGGAACAGTGCGAGCACAGGACGGTGGACGCACAGGTTAATCCCCAGTCTAATCCCTTGGCTGCAGAGAAGACACGGGCAGGTAGATTTCTACCTCACACAGAAGATCTCCGGGCACGGATGCTATAAAGATTACCTGTACAGGTTCAAGCACGAGCCGAACCCCTGCTGCGACCACTGCGGCACCGCAAGCATCGAAGACGCGGAGCACGCATTCTTCATCTGCCCCCTATACGCGAGGAACCGAGCCGAAGCTGAATTAAGAACCGAGCGTTTCCTGACAGTGGATAATATTATCAATTGCATGCTGGAAAACCAAAGGAACTGGGATGCGGTAGCTAATCTGGCCGCTGGCATCCTAAAGGACTTAAGGCGTCGTGAACAGAGTCGACGCAACCAGCAATAAGGACGAGCGGCAACCTGACCGCCATCCGTCCCGCGAAGTATAGCTTTGCGGCGGTCCCGCGGGAACGGAACTTTTCTACTTCTTCCTCTTCTTCTGTCTTTTGTATCTCTTCTGTATATACTTAAGCTTTTCTTAATAAAAAAAAAAAAACACATCAGAGCGGGACAGGGAGGGTTTAAAATGCCGTAGGCACCGTTACAGGCTTCTGGCGTCCCCCCTGGTGTCGTGATCCCCGTCACCGGTCAGCGAGGCTGACGCGGAGTCATCGGGAGAAATCTCGGACGTGGAGTTGCCGTCCGAGGAGGAAGTCGCTGGCTCGAACGCGGCGGAGATCGGAGAGGTCGTCGCCATCTCCTCAGATGAGAGCGGACCGGAGGACTTGAGGGAGGAGGAGGATGGGACGGAGACCGTCAGCCCCGAGGTGTCCTCGGACGAGAACGACGCGACGCGGCGAGCGGCGAGGGATCAGATGATCCTCCTACAGGGCAACGACAGGGCTCGAGCGGATCTGCCTAGGGCAGATAACACCGTCGGGCAAGCCAAGGAGTGGGCCCGCATCCTGGAAGCGCGGACGATCACTGTCCGCCAATGGGAGGCCCGGCGGATGGCGAGAAGGGAGCAGCGCCGCGTGGACGGATCAAGGACAATTAAGGGAGCAGTTTAAGTCTTTTGGGGAACTGTATGGGGTCACGAGGAGAACGAGTTTGGCGGAAATTTTGAATAAACGAACAACAGGGGCGGGGAGATCACCACTTTGTTACAGGAACGGGGTAAGAAATAAAACAAGAAAGAAATAGATACAATAACCAGAGACAGACGACACCGTGAAGTGCAGGTGGCGAAACACCGAAATTGCCAGCAACGAATTGGTCAGAGTAAGCAATTCATAAGAACATACAGCAGGCAATAGGTGTACGCAGCAATTAATATGAAACCTAGCAGAATCCAGAAGTGGGCCAATAAGCCAGAAAAAGGGGAAATGCTGTACCTAAGTGGGAACACTTAGACGACCCGGAAGCAATACCACCGGTATAAAAGAACCCCCCACATAGGTTCGAGGACGGACAGTCCAAGATAATTGCAAATCGGGCAGTCATAGTCCAAGATAATTGAGAATCGGGAGTCGAGACAGAAACGACCGCGGAACCGAGTTAAGTCCTCTACTGCCAAAAACAGTAATCACGGAGGACCTATCCGAGTGATCGAATTTAGAACCCGATAGAAATATAACTTATATATCATGGGATCTACAACCTCGAAGGCATCCGACAACACGGCGAACGTGGTGAACAACGTCGAAATTGTAGACTACAAGGAGGACATAACCAAAGTCTACAATGTTTTGTGCCTTATGACTGGACTCTTGATCCTTATGTTGATTATGAACTTCCTCCGGATGTACAAGCGATCTGTGCAGAGTCGACGGGACCACGGACCCGAGCTGGAGAAAATCATAGCTGCCACCGCCAATTGGCCATAAAGGAGCCAGCACTAACTTATCAACCCGTGCAAAAATAACAATTACTTCATAATTATTATTTCAATTTCGACAAAACAATCAACAACACCCATCAATAATAAACAATAATTAAATGCAAGCAAAAGACCAAAGTTTTTATTTATTTTTTTATTTTTATTTTATCAGAAGAAACCTCGGCTAGAAGTGCTACCGTCAGCCGTCGCGACTCTTTTACTCTTCTCTTCTTCGCAATTCGTATCGCAATAAAGCGAATAACTTCTTTTTTCTGTTTGTGAAATATGACCAACATCGCGCCATTGCCCAAGAAATGATAATTAACATAATTTTTTTATATAAATTAATCCAACACTTTATCAATAATGTTAAGTGAATTTGCTCTAATATAAATATATTTATGCATATGTGTATAATTAATATTATTATTTTAATAAATTATCTCAAAAATATTATTCTTAAAAATTTATTCATTCTCAACAGTTTTATTATAAGTTAATACAAATATTATATGCACAGCGTAGAATATTTCTCAATTTAATTAATTTGGCACCCTAATTTACTCTTTTATTTGTCAATTAAATGCGCACCTTTTAAATGAAAAATCTTTTCAATAAATTATAATATGAAGCAGAACTCAATAATGTCTTGGTAAACGTTTATAAAAGGGGGAGCTGGCGCAAATGGAAAAACTCGAGTCAAGAACGGTGACGTAACTTTCGACGGACGACATTGACAAAAGGGGATCGCATTGCAGTGGCCGGCGGCGATCCATCGGCATACGGGAGGTATAATGGGACAGGGTAAAACAGCTACACGCTGCCGATCGAAATTCGTTCAAGCGCTCGAACTAGCTACTTGAGAAGCTTGTGCGCAGCGACGACAAATGACAAAACTAACTGAACGATCTCTATCTTTTTCCTAAGGCACGATAAATTTATTCTCGTTATGTAGGGGAGGGAGAGGTTTCCAAAGAACCCACCGCATCCGGCGAGCTGAGCCGGCACCCAGCGTGCCTGCCCAGGACGCAACTCCCTCGGCCCAAGTCCTTTGGACTGGGCACTAATACACCGACCTAAAGAATTGGCGCCCAACGGAGGATTTTTCGCATCCTTAGAACTTTTAACATCTGAAGATTTTTTGTTTTACGTATTAAAGGTTACGATTTAAAAATCCGAATACCGGATGTAGGGCATATCTGAAAAATTACATATAAAGTCCCCAACTTCAGCGACAGTCTGAATTGAGAGGCCTCACAATCGGAACCTTGTCTCAGAATAGCCGTGCGATTTTATGAC